>NC_138867.1:144498146-144727474 GCF_965194805.1 Balaenoptera borealis | reverse complement strand
ATGGTATTCTGTATTAGACTTCAATGATGCCTTCTTCTGTATTCCATTAGTCCCAGAGTCACAAGAAATTTTGGCTGTGAGTGGCAGGACTCAACATACAACAAAAACAATACTGCTTGGCCGTCCTGCCCCAGGGGTTCAAAAATTCCCACACCATCTTTGGGGAAACGTTAGCTAAAACCCTAAAAGATCTACCTCTGGAGAAGTGAACCCTCCTTCAATATGCAGACGACATTCTGGGCTTCCCTGGTGGCGCAGTGGTTGAGAATCTGCCTGCCAATGCAGGGGACACAGGTTCGAGCCCTGGTCTGAGAAGATCCCATATGCCGCGGAGCACCTAGGCCCGTGAGCCACAATTACTGAGCCTGCGCGTCTGGAGCCTGTGCTCCACAATAAGAGAGGCTGCGATAGTGAGAGGCTCGCGCACCGCGATGAAGAGTGGCCCCCGCTTGCCGCAACTAGAGAAAGCCCTCGCACAGAAACGAAGACCCAACACAGCCATAAATAATAAATAAATAAATTAAAAAAAAATGCAGACGACATTCTGATCGCCAGCCCTACTAAGGAGGCCTCTGGACTACCTAGCCAATAAAAGATAGAAGGTGTCCAAGAAAAAGGCTCAAATATCACAGACTAAGGTGACCTGCCTGGGCTTCATTCTCACAGAAGATCGGAGAAGCCCATCCCAGGAAAGGGAAGAAGCCATTTGCAGCCTCACCCTTCCTAAAACTAGAAGACAGCTTAGGGGTTCCTGGGGAGACCGGGGTTTGCTGCATCTGGATCCCTAACTACAGTCTAATACCTGGGCCTCTATATGAAACACTGAAAGGAAAAGATGATGATCCTTTTGAATAGAATCCAGAAGCGGCCTTTCAAGAATGGAAAGAGCAGTCAATTCAGACCCTTGCCCTGGACCTCCCTAATTTAGCTAAACCCTTTGACCTTTACATTCCTGGTCGAAGGCGAATCGCCCTTGGAGTTTTAGTGCCAAAACTGGGACCACTTGAAATGGAACAACGCAAGAATGCCCTCCAGGCATTGGCCAGCCACCCCATCCGACCAGGATACTGGGGGTATCTAAAAACCTGGAAATGAGCAGCCCGCAAGGCCAGCTCCCTCCTAAGGGTAAAGGACGCCACTTGGTGATCCTAACCACCCACCATGCCCTGAAGTTGCAGGGATCGCTCCGTGGGCACAATGACCTCGAGTGAGGAGGCCCTCCAACTCCAACCTCCAGAGAGACAACCTGAGGCAACAGGCCCCCATGACGACTCGTGTGACCATCACTTGACCTGGAGCTTCTCTCAGAAAACCACAAGAGTGTGCCCCAAAAGAACAGACTATTGCTTGCAGGACTTACTGCACCCAGAGCGGAGCTAATAAACCTGGCAGGGGACCCGTAAATAACGCTGCCACCATAGAAAAGCCTACAGACACCATGGTGACGGCGACCAATGAGACCAGATGTACTCCTGGTTACTTCAAAAGGGCGGTGACTGAGTGGCCGTCATGGTCCTGGATCACCACCGGCCCTGGACTGTCTGGGAGTTGAGCAGGCAGGGCTCTGACACCTGGTGCTGTTTGTACGTTAATTCAGTGGCCTAACTGAAGAAAGCGCAGACTACTGGTCAGAGCATCTAGGCTGGCAGAAACCGTCAGCCTAAGGGGGCCGAACCAATGTGGAGCAGGGTAAAACCGGCCCCCCCAGCGTCCCTGTGCATCTCTTTCCTGGACCCTTAAAGGTCATTAGAATCTATAAAACTTCCAACGCTGGTGCTCAGGCAGACGAGCAGTGAGGGAGGAGGCCTGGGGACAATCAACCTCACCTGGAGGCTGCTGGGGAGAAGTCCTGCCCCTCCCCCCCGGGTATGAGGACACCCAACTCAGCACGAAGCATTTACAGAAGAGGTGTCTGCACCCTCAGCGCCCCAAGAATGTGGAATGGGACAAGAGGCAGAGGAGGGGTTTGTCACCGGCAAAGCCCATTAAAAGTTCCTGGGAGATAAAAATAGAATCTGGGCAATAAAATAAAGTCTAACCTTTTTTTCCTCTGTGCTTTTTCTAATTTCACTTGTTCCTAGGTTTCCACAGGCAGAGGTCCCACACCTGGCACTTCAGACCCGATTTCCTAGTGCAAAATGGCTGGGCCGACACCTCAGCTCTCGGGGCCCTGTGCAGACTCCGCCACATAGAGCCTGAGCTCCAGCCAACTCAGCCCTCGAGAGCTCCGCCCCATCCCTCCCGCTGGCGCTGACGGGATCCCTACAGAGCAGCCCGGCCCACAGTCCGCGGGGGAGCGCACGCTCTCACCTCTCCATTCTCTGATCAAAATATAAAGTTTTCCTTTGCTTCTGAACCAAACTCAGTCTCGATCTGTTGGCTCCAATGACACTGGGCAGGGGGACCCTTGTTGGGGCCGACTCTGCAGGATCAGTAACAGAATTTGAGAACATTGTAACTTCAATGAACAGATGTGTGAGCCAAATATTGTAACTTCAATGAACAGATGTGTGAGCCAAATATTGTAACTTCAATGAACAGATGTGTGAGCCAAACTGTAGTTAACATAGAGCAGTGTATAAGGCTCATGTAAAATAAGGTATTTCTAACACTTCCATTTGATATTTCCATCACTTTATTATAAGCAAGTTCAGTGGAGGGGTTTGTCATATTGTCAGATCAACATTAGAGAAATGCAGTGATTTCTTTCCAAGGATGTGGATCTACTAATCTTGGCTGAAGTTTCAATCTTGTTTTGAATGATTTTCCATTGAAAATGATACCTCTCTTTCAGCTCCTAGATTTCTGAGAAGTATAAAATCTTGTATTTTTTTATTACCAAAGGAGAAAGGTGGGAGGAGGGATAAATTAACAGTTTCGGATTAACATATACACACTGCTATGTATAAAATATATCATCAACAAGGAACTGCTGTATAGCACAGGGAACTATACTCAATATTTTGTAATAACCCCTAAGGGGAAATAATCTGAAAAACAATAGATATCAATATTGACAACATCTATCAACTACAGATAAAATGGAAACTAAAGGAGGCCGATGGTGAGCATTTCTGAACATGAAGACTTCAATCCTCTAAAGTTCGGACTCTGCCTACATCCCAGTCCCTTACTGAACATACATGTACCAGTAGCTTAAAAATTCCCCAGATTGGGGTTCGGGGAGAAACTGATTTGTAAAAATCCCTGGTGTTCTCCTTACATACATGGGACCTTTCCTACAGCTAAAACATGCCTGTGACACCCAGAAGATGGTACACGGTTGGATCAGGAAGATTTTGGAAAAGGCACCTCATCTCCTAATCCCCTGGTTGTCGGGTTCACCCCTCCAGCCTCTTTCCTAATATTCTCCACACTTGAGGATGTCAGGACCTTCAACATCCTGTTGCACAGAGTTTGGAATTTGTCCAGAGGATGAAGGGGAAGGAGGAGAAACAATGAGAGACAAGCCCTAGATGTTCGGAGAGGCACATGTCACTCTAATTTCCCATCAAGAAAAAGAATTAACCACAGGCTCAGCCTGCCCCACGGAACCAGCATAAGGCCTAAAGCAATCCTGTGGTTTTGCAACCAGCTCACAAAAAAGCGAGTTGAAAAATGGAGCTCAGGGGCACTGCAATTCACAAACATGCAGAGTTATAAATGATCACTATCGTCCAAAAATATATTGAGGGAAGGCAACGAAGACGACTTGAAAGCAAGGCAGAATGGCAGGAAACAAATTTCAGGAGGTAGATTCAAATCGCCTTTAAAGCACATGAAAAGCCGTAAACGTCGACAATGATGCCCTTGGCCAAAGAGGGCGTATACCTTTTTTCATGAATATATTCAGGAAAAAACGCATACGCCCTTTTTGGCCAACCAAGCAACCTGGAAAGGCAAATCAGCGCTACAAAGAAGTCTCGCTTCCCATCGGTCAAAAGGGCCATGCTGAATAAAGTGTCAAAACCAGAAATGCAGGACAGACCATGGAGAAACGGGAGCCTTGCTACGCTGATGGGCGGAATGTAAACTGCCAAAAGCCACTCTGGAGAAGTGTACGGTGTGTCCTGAAACATCTAAAAAACTCAGCTTAGAGAGCATAGGGCACTTCCACTCATGGGCGTATAAATTGGGAAAACTAAAAATCAGCAAGACACAGGCACCCGAAAGTTTAGGGCTGCTCTGTTTACAAGAACCTCCACTTCAGTACACATGTAATATGCCAGGATAGAGAAAAATGGATAAAGAACTTGTGGTATTTATATACAATGGAATATCACTCAGCCATGAAATCAATGTCATATGGCTAGTAGCAGCATGATGAGTGGATTTAGGTACGATGTTTCTAAGTGAAATAAGTCACACAGAAAAAGACACTTATCATAAGATATCACTTATAGAGGGAATGTAAAAACCGCTACCCTTGAACTGAATTACAAAACAGAACAGAGTCACACGTTTAGAAAACACACTATGGCTGCTTAACGGGAAAGGTGAGGTGGGGTGATGCATAAAACAAGGGTTTCAAATTAGCTCAGATACCGTTCCATAAACCCAATATGTAATAGACACGACCTACTCCTTGCTCAGTGAACTGGACTCAACACCCCCTATTCACCGCCCAAGAATATATCTGACTAGGAAGAATCTTAAAACCTATGTATTGATATCTCTCTGTAAGTGAGTCAAGTGGGTGTAAAGCGGCATAAACACAGCAGTGAAAAGCAGCTAAACCCCTTTATAAAAAACAATCACTTTTAAAAACCCGTGAGACAAAGACAGTGAAAGATAGAGAAATTCTTACTAAATTCGTTCAGGGGCTGTGATGCCACCTGGATTGACCATATGTAGACCCACAGCTGATTGAGACATAAGGGTGGACACTCTTGGGGCTGAGAGGTTTCGTGAGGTTGGGTGAGCAAACGCAGACCCTTTAAAGTAATACTGCGTGGTTCCCATCCCATGGGTCCCAAATCTCCAGGTTCAAGGGCATCTTCCTACTTCGAAAACATGCATGAGAAACCCAGAAGATGGTACACCGTGTGATCGGGAAAGGTTTCTAAAACGCACCTCATTTCTCATCTCCTTGTGCTCGGGTTCGCCATTCCAGCCGCTTTACTAGCAATCTCCCTCCTTGGAGAATCAGCACCTTTAACCTCCTGTTCCGTACAGGTTGCAATTTGTCCTGAGGATGAACGGGAAGAGGGGGAACCAATGAGACACTAGCTTTAGGTGTTGGGACAGGCACAGGTCACTCTATTTTCCCATCAGGAAGAAGAATTAACCACAGGCTCAGCCTTCCGCCCGGAACCAGAATAGGGCCTGAAGCAATCCTGCGCTTTTGCGGCCAGCTCCCAAGAAAGCGAGTTGAAAAATGGAGCTCAGGGGCACTGCAATTCACAAACCTGCAGAGTTATAAATGATAAATCTCGTCCACAAATATATTGAGGGTGGGCAACGAAGAGGATTTGAAAGCAAGGCAGAATTGCAGGAAACAGATTTCAGGAGGTAGATTCGAATCGCCTTTAAAGCACGGGAAAAGCGGCAAAACCTCGACAATGATGCCCTTGGCCAAAAAGGGCGTATGCGTTTTTTCCTGAATATATTCAGGAAAAAACGCATACGCCCTTTTTGGCCAACCAACAACCTGGAAAGGCAAATCAGCGCTACAAAGAAGTCTCGCTTCCCATCGGTCAAATAGGCCACGCTGAATAAAGTGTCAAAACCAGAAATGCAGGACAGGCCATGGAGAAACAGGAGCCTTGCTACGCTGATGGGCGGGATGTAAATTGCCAACAGCCACTCTGGAGAAGTGTACGGTGTGTCCTGAAACATCTAAAAAACTCAGCTTAGAGAGCATAGGGCACTTCCACTCATGGGCGTATAAATTGGGAAAACTAAAAATCAGCAAGACACAGGCACCCCAAAGTTTAGGGCTGCTCTGTTGACAAAAACCTCCACTTCGTTACACCTTAAATATCCCAGGAAAGAGAAAAATGGATAAAGAAGTTGTGGTCCTTTTGTACAATGGAATATCACTCAGCCATGAAATCAACGTCATAAGGCTAGTAGCAGCATGATGAGTGGATTTAGGTACGACGATTCTAAGTGAAATAAGTCACACAGAAAAAGACACTTATCATAAGATATCACTTATAGAGGGAATGTAAAAACCGCTACCCTTGAACTGAATTACAAAACAGAACAGAGTCACACGTTTAGAAAACACACTATGGCTGCTTAACGGGAAAGGTGAGGTGGGGTGATGCATAAAACAAGGGTTTCAAATTAGCTCAGATACCGTTCCATAAACCCAATATGTAATAGACACGACCTACTCCTTGCTCAGTGAACTGGACTCAACACCCCCTATTCACCGCCCAAGAATATATCTGACTAGTAAGAATCTTAAAACCTATGTATTGATATCTCTCTGTAAGTGAGTCAAGTGGGTGTAAAGCGGCATAAACACAGCAGTGAAAAGCAGCTAAACCCCTTTATAAAAATCAATCACTTTTAAAAACCCGTGAAACAAAGACAGTGAAAGATAGAGAAATTCTTACTAAATTCGTTCAGGGGCTGTGATGCCACCTGGATTGACCATATCTAGACCCACAGCTGATTGAGACATAAGGGTGGACACTCTTGGGGCTGAGAGGTTTGGTGAGGTTGGGTGAGCAAAGGCAGACCCTTTAAAGTAAAACTGCGTGGTTCCCATCCCATGGGTCCCAAATCTCCAGGTTCAAGGGCATCTTCCTACTTCGAAAACGTGCATGAGAAACCCAGAAGATGGTACACCGTGTGATCGGGAAAGGTTTCTAAAACGCACCTCATTTCTCATCTCCTTGTGCTCGGGTTCGCCATTCCAGCCGCTTTACTAGCAATCTCCCTCCTTGGAGAATCAGCACCTTTAACCTCCTGTTCCGTACAGGTTGCAATTTGTCCTGAGGATGAACGGGAAGAGGGGGAACCAATGAGACACTAGCTTTAGGTGTTGGGACAGGCACAGGTCACTCTATTTTCCCATCAGGAAGAAGAATTAACCACAGGCTCAGCCTTCCGCCCGGAACCAGAATAGGGCCTAAAGCAATCCTGCGCTTTTGCGGCCAGCTCCCAAGAAAGCGAGTTGAAAAATGGAGCTCAGGGGCACTGCAATTCACAAACCTGCAGAGTTATAAATGATAACTCTCGTCCACAAATATATTGATGGAAGACAACAAAGAGGATTTGAAAGCAAGGCAGAATTGCAGGAAACAGATTTCAGGAGGTAGATTCGAATCGCCTTTAAAGCACGGGAAAAGCGGCAAAACCTCGACAATGATGGCCTTGGCCAAAAAGGGCGTATGCGTTTTTTCCTGAATATATTCAGGAAAAAACGCATACGCCCTTTTTGGCCAACCAAGCAACCTGGAAAGGCAAATCAGCGCTACAAAGAAGTCTCGCTTCCCATCGGTCAAAAGGGCCATGCTGAATAAAGTGTCAAAACCAGAAATGCAGGACAGGCCATGGAGAAACGGGAGCCTTGCTACGCTGATGGGCGGGATGTAAATTGCGAACCGCCACTCTGGAGAAGTGTACGGTGTGTCCTGAAACATCGAAAAAACTCAGCTTAGAGAGCATAGGGCACTTCCACTCATGGGCGTATAAATTGGGAAAACTAAAAATCAGCAAGACACAGGCACCCCAAAATTTAGGGCTGCTCTGTTGACAAGAACCTCCACTTCGTTGCAACGTAAATATCCCAAGAAAGAGAAAAATGGATAAAGAAGTTGTAGTCCTTATGTACAATGGGATATCACTCAGCCATGAAATCAACGTCATAAGGCTAGTAGCAGCATGATGAGTGAATTTAGGTATGACGATTCTAAGTGAAATAAGTCACACAGAAAAAGACACTTACCATAAGATATCACTTATAGAGGGAATGTAAAAACCGCGACCCTTGAACTGAATTACAAAACAGAACAGAGTCACACGTTTAGAAAACACACTATGGCTGCTTAACGGGAAAGGTGAGGTGGGGTGATGCATAAAACAAGGGTTTCAAATTAGCTCAGATACCGTTCCATAAACCCAATATGTAATAGACACGACCTAATCCTTGCTCAGTGAACTGGACTCAACACCACCCATTCACCGCCCAAGATTATATCTGAGTAGTAAGAATCTTAAAACCTATGTATTGATATCTCACTGTAAGTGAGTCAATTGGCTGTAAAGCGGCATAAACACAGCAGTGAAAAGCAGCTAAACCCCTTTATAAAAATCAATCACTATTAAAAACCCGTGAAACAAAGACAGTGAAAGATAGAGAAATTCTTACTAAATTCGTTCAGGGGCTGTGATGCCACCTGGATTGACCATATCTAGACCCACAGCTGATTGAGACATAAGGGTGGACACTCTTGGGGCTGAGAGGTTTGGTGAGGTTGGGTGAGCAAACGCAGACCCTTTAAAGTAATACTGCGTGGTTCCCATCCCATGGGTCCCAAATCTCCAGGTTCAAGGGCATCTTCCTACTTCGAAAACGTGCATGAGAAACCCAGAAGATGGTACACCGTGTGATCGGGAAAGGTTTCTAAAACGCACCTCATTTCTCATCTCCTTGTGCTCGGGTTCGCAATTCCAGCCGCTTTACTAGCAATCTCCCTCCTTGGAGAATAAGCACCTTTAACCTCCTGTTCCGTACAGGTTGCAATTTGTCCTGAGGATGAACGGGAAGAGGGGGAACGAATGAGACACTAGCTCTAGTTGTTTGGACAGGCACAGGTCACTCTATTTTCCCATCAGAAAGAAGAATTAACCACAGGCTCAGCCTGCCGCCCGGGACCAGAATAGGGCCTGAAGCAATCCTGCGCTTTTGCGGCCAGCTCCCAAGAAAGCGAGTTGAAAAATGGAGCTCAGGGGCACTGCAATTCACAAACCTGCAGAGTTATAAATGATAAATCTCGTCCACAAATATATTGAGGGTGGGCAACGAAGAGGATTTGAAAGCAAGGCAGAATTGCAGGAAACAGATTTCAGGAGGTAGATTCGAATCGCCTTTAAAGCACGGGAAAAGCGGCAAAACCTCGACAATGATGCCCTTGGCCAAAAAGGGCGTATGCGTTTTTTCCTGAATATATTCAGGAAAAAACGCATACGCCCTTTTTGGCCAACCAACAACCTGGAAAGGCAAATCAGCGCTACAAAGAAGTCTCGCTTCCCATCGGTCAAATAGGCCACGCTGAATAAAGTGTCAAAACCAGAAATGCAGGACAGGCCATGGAGAAACAGGAGCCTTGCTACGCTGATGGGCGGGATGTAAATTGCCAACAGCCACTCTGGAGAAGTGTACGGTGTGTCCTGAAACATCTAAAAAACTCAGCTTAGAGAGCATAGGGCACTTCCACTCATGGGCGTATAAATTGGGAAAACTAAAAATCAGCAAGACACAGGCACCCCAAAGTTTAGGGCTGCTCTGTTGACAAAAACCTCCACTTCGTTACACCTTAAATATCCCAGGAAAGAGAAAAATGGATAAAGAAGTTGTGGTCCTTTTGTACAATGGAATATCACTCAGCCATGAAATCAACGTCATAAGGCTAGTAGCAGCATGATGAGTGGATTTAGGTACGACGATTCTAAGTGAAATAAGTCACACAGAAAAAGACACTTATCATAAGATATCACTTATAGAGGGAATGTAAAAACCGCTACCCTTGAACTGAATTACAAAACAGAACAGAGTCACACGTTTAGAAAACACACTATGGCTGCTTAACGGGAAAGGTGAGGTGGGGTGATGCATAAAACAAGGGTTTCAAATTAGCTCAGATACCGTTCCATAAACCCAATATGTAATAGACACGACCTACTCCTTGCTCAGTGAACTGGACTCAACACCCCCTATTCACCGCCCAAGAATATATCTGACTAGTAAGAATCTTAAAACCTATGTATTGATATCTCTCTGTAAGTGAGTCAAGTGGGTGTAAAGCGGCATAAACACAGCAGTGAAAAGCAGCTAAACCCCTTTATAAAAATCAATCACTTTTAAAAACCCGTGAAACAAAGACAGTGAAAGATAGAGAAATTCTTACTAAATTCGTTCAGGGGCTGTGATGCCACCTGGATTGACCATATCTAGACCCACAGCTGATTGAGACATAAGGGTGGACACTCTTGGGGCTGAGAGGTTTGGTGAGGTTGGGTGAGCAAAGGCAGACCCTTTAAAGTAAAACTGCGTGGTTCCCATCCCATGGGTCCCAAATCTCCAGGTTCAAGGGCATCTTCCTACTTCGAAAACGTGCATGAGAAACCCAGAAGATGGTACACCGTGTGATCGGGAAAGGTTTCTAAAACGCACCTCATTTCTCATCTCCTTGTGCTCGGGTTCGCCATTCCAGCCGCTTTACTAGCAATCTCCCTCCTTGGAGAATCAGCACCTTTAACCTCCTGTTCCGTACAGGTTGCAATTTGTCCTGAGGATGAACGGGAAGAGGGGGAACCAATGAGACACTAGCTTTAGGTGTTGGGACAGGCACAGGTCACTCTATTTTCCCATCAGGAAGAAGAATTAACCACAGGCTCAGCCTTCCGCCCGGAACCAGAATAGGGCCTGAAGCAATCCTGCGCTTTTGCGGCCAGCTCCCAAGAAAGCGAGTTGAAAAATGGAGCTCAGGGGCACTGCAATTCACAAACCTGCAGAGTTATAAATGATAAATCTCGTCCACAAATATATTGAGGGTGGGCAACGAAGAGGATTTGAAAGCAAGGCAGAATTGCAGGAAACAGATTTCAGGAGGTAGATTCGAATTGCCTTTAAAGCACAGGAAAAGCGGCAAAACCTCGACAATGATGCCCTTGGCCAAAAAGGGCGTATGCGTTTTTTCCTGAATATATTCAGGAAAAAACGCATACGCCCTTTTTGGCCAAACAAGCAACCTGGAAAGGCAAATCAGCGCTACAAAGAAGTCTCGCTTCCCATCGGTCAAATAGGCCACGCTGAATAAAGTGTCAAACCCAGAAATGCAGGACAGGCCATGGAGAAACGGGAGCCTTGCTACGCTGATGGGCGGGATGTAAATTGCCAACAGCCACTCTGGAGAAGTGTACGGTGTGTCCTGAAACATCGAAAAAACTCAGCTTAGAGAGCATAGGGCACTTCCACTCATGGGCGTATAAATTGGGAAAACTAAAAATCAGCAAGACACAGGCACCCCAAAGTTTAGGGCTGCTCTGTTGACAAGAACCTCCACTTCGTTACACCTTAAATATCCCAGGAAAGAGAAAAATGGATAAAGAAGTTGTGGTCCTTATGTACAATGGAATATCACTCAGCCATGAAATCAACGTCATAAGGCTAGTAGCAGCATGATGAGTGGATTCAGGTACGACGATTCTAAGTGAAATAAGTCACACAGAAAAAGACACTTATCATACGATATCACTTATAGAGGGAATGTAAAAACCGCTACCCTTGAACTGAATTACAAAACAGAACAGAGTCACACGTTTAGAAAACACACTATGGCTGCTTAACGGGAAAGGTGAGGTGGGGTGATGCATAAAACAAGGGTTTCAAATTAGCTCAGATACCGTTCCATAAACCCAATATGTAATAGACACGACCTACTCCTTGCTCAGTGAACTGGATTCAACACCCCCTATTCACCGCCCAAGAATATATCTGACTAGTAAGAATCTTAAAACCTATGTATTGATATCTCTCTGTAAGTGAGTCAAGTGGGTGTAAAGCGGCATAAACACAGCAGTGAAAAGCAGCTAAACCCCTTTATAAAAATCAATCACTTTTAAAAACCCGTGAAACAAAGACAGTGAAAGATAGAGAAATTCTTACTAAATTCGTTCAGGGGCTGTGATGCCACCTGGATTGACCATATCTAGACCCACAGCTGATTGAGACATAAGGGTGGACACTCTTGGGGCTGAGAGGTTTGGTGAGGTTGGGTGAGCAAAGGCAGACCCTTTAAAGTAAAACTGCGTGGTTCCCATCCCATGGGTCCCAAATCTCCAGGTTCAAGGGCATCTTCCTACTTCGAAAACGTGCATGAGAAACCCAGAAGATGGTACACCGTGTGATCGGGAAAGGTTTCTAAAACGCACCTCATTTCTCATCTCCTTGTGCTCGGGTTCGCCATTCCAGCCGCTTTACTAGCAATCTCCCTCCTTGGAGAATCAGCACCTTTAACCTCCTGTTCCGTACAGGTTGCAATTTGTCCTGAGGATGAACGGGAAGAGGGGGAACCAATGAGACACTAGCTTTAGGTGTTGGGACAGGCACAGGTCACTCTATTTTCCCATCAGGAAGAAGAATTAACCACAGGCTCAGCCTTCCGCCCGGAACCAGAATAGGGCCTAAAGCAATCCTGCGCTTTTGCGGCCAGCTCCCAAGAAAGCGAGTTGAAAAATGGAGCTCAGGGGCACTGCAATTCACAAACCTGCAGAGTTATAAATGATAACTCTCGTCCACAAATATATTGATGGAAGACAACAAAGAGGATTTGAAAGCAAGGCAGAATTGCAGGAAACAGATTTCAGGAGGTAGATTCGAATCGCCTTTAAAGCACGGGAAAAGCGGCAAAACCTCGACAATGATGGCCTTGGCCAAAAAGGGCGTATGCGTTTTTTCCTGAATATATTCAGGAAAAAACGCATACGCCCTTTTTGGCCAACCAAGCAACCTGGAAAGGCAAATCAGCGCTACAAAGAAGTCTCGCTTCCCATCGGTCAAAAGGGCCATGCTGAATAAAGTGTCAAAACCAGAAATGCAGGACAGGCCATGGAGAAACGGGAGCCTTGCTACGCTGATGGGCGGGATGTAAATTGCGAACCGCCACTCTGGAGAAGTGTACGGTGTGTCCTGAAACATCGAAAAAACTCAGCTTAGAGAGCATAGGGCACTTCCACTCATGGGCGTATAAATTGGGAAAACTAAAAATCAGCAAGACACAGGCACCCCAAAATTTAGGGCTGCTCTGTTGACAAGAACCTCCACTTCGTTGCAACGTAAATATCCCAAGAAAGAGAAAAATGGATAAAGAAGTTGTAGTCCTTATGTACAATGGGATATCACTCAGCCATGAAATCAACGTCATAAGGCTAGTAGCAGCATGATGAGTGAATTTAGGTATGACGATTCTAAGTGAAATAAGTCACACAGAAAAAGACACTTACCATAAGATATCACTTATAGAGGGAATGTAAAAACCGCTACCCTTGAACTGAATTACAAAACAGAACAGAGTCACACGTTTAGAAAACACACTATGGCTGCTTAACGGGAAAGGTGAGGTGGGGTGATGCATAAAACAAGGGTTTCAAATTAGCTCAGATACCGTTCCATAAACCCAATATGTAATAGACACGACCTACTCCTTGCTCAGTGAACTGGACTCAACACCACCCATTCACCGCCCAAGATTATATCTGAGTAGTAAGAATCTTAAAACCTATGTATTGATATCTCACTGTAAGTGAGTCAATTGGCTGTAAAGCGGCATAAACACAGCAGTGAAAAGCAGCTAAACCCCTTTATAAAAATCAATCACTATTAAAAACCCGTGAAACAAAGACAGTGAAAGATAGAGAAATTCTTACTAAATTCGTTCAGGGGCTGTGATGCCACCTGGATTGACCATATCTAGACCCACAGCTGATTGAGACATAAGGGTGGACACTCTTGGGGCTGAGAGGTTTGGTGAGGTTGGGTGAGCAAACGCAGACCCTTTAAAGTAATACTGCGTGGTTCCCATCCCATGGGTCCCAAATCTCCAGGTTCAAGGGCATCTTCCTACTTCGAAAACGTGCATGAGAAACCCAGAAGATGGTACACCGTGTGATCGGGAAAGGTTTCTAAAACGCACCTCATTTCTCATCTCCTTGTGCTCGGGTTCGCAATTCCAGCCGCTTTACTAGCAATCTCCCTCCTTGGAGAATAAGCACCTTTAACCTCCTGTTCCGTACAGGTTGCAATTTGTCCTGAGGATGAACGGGAAGAGGGGGAACCAATGAGACACTAGCTCTAGTTGTTTGGACAGGCACAGGTCACTCTATTTTCCCATCAGAAAGAAGAATTAACCACAGGCTCAGCCTGCCGCCCGGGACCAGAATAGGGCCTGAAGCAATCCTGCGCTTTTGCGGCCAGCTCCCAAGAAAGCGAGTTGAAAAATGGAGCTCAGGGGCACTGCAATTCACAAACCTGCAGAGTTATAAATGATAACTCTCGTCCACAAATATATTGACGGAAGACAACGAAGAAGATTTGAAAGCAAGGCAGAATTGCAGGAAACAGATTTCAGAAGGTAGATTCGAATCGCCTTTAAAGCACGGGAAAAGCGGCAAAACCTCGACAATGATGCCCTTGGCCAAAAAGGGCGTATGCGTTTTTTCCTGAATATATTCAGGAAAAAACGCATACGCCCTTTTTGGCCAACCAAGCAACCTGGAAAGGCAAATCAGCGCTACAAAGAAGTCTCGCTTCCCATCGGTCAAATAGGCCACGCTGAATAAAGTGTCAAACCCAGAAATGCAGGACAGGCCATGGAGAAACGGGAGCCTTGCTACGCTGATGGGCGGGATGTAAATTGCCAACAGCCACTCTGGAGAAGTGTACGGTGTGTCCTGAAACATCGAAAAAACTCAGCTTAGAGAGCATAGGGCACTTCCACTCATGGGCGTATAAATTGGGAAAACTAAAAATCAGCAAGACACAGGCACCCCAAAGTTTAGGGCTGCTCTGTTGACAAGAACCTCCACTTCGTAACACCTTAAATATCCCAGGAAAGAGAAAAATGGATAAAGAAGTTGTGGTCCTTATGTACAATGGAATATCACTCAGCCATGAAATCAACGTCATAAGGCTAGTAGCAGCATGATGAGTGGATTTAGGTACGACGATTCTAAGTGAAATAAGTCACACAGAAAAAGACACTTATCATAAGATATCACTTATAGAGGGAATGTAAAAACCGCTACCCTTGAACTGAATTACAAAACAGAACAGTGTCGCACGTTTAGAAAACACACTATGGCTGCTTAACGGGAAAGGTGAGGTGGGGTGATGCATAAAACAAGGGTTTCAAATTAGCTCAGATACCGTTCCATAAACCCAATATGTAGTAGACACGACCTACTCCTTGCTCAGTGAACTGGACTCAACACCCCCTATTCACCGCCCAAGAATATATCTGACTAGTAAGAATCTTAAAACCTATGTATTGATATCTCTCTGTAAGTGAGTCAAGTGGGAGTAAAGCGGCATAAACACAGCAGTGAAAAGCAGCTAAACCCCTTTATAAAAATCAATCACTTTTAAAAACCCGTGAAACAAAGACAGTGAAAGATAGAGAAATTCTTACTAAATTCGTTCAGGGGCTGTGATGCCACCTGGATTGACCATATCTAGACCCACAGCTGATTGAGACATAAGGGTGGACACTCTTGGGGCTGAGAGGTTTGGTGAGGTTGGGTGAGCAAACGCATACCCTTTAGAGTAATACTGCGTGGTACCCATCCCATGGGTCCCAAATCTCCAGGTTCAAGGGCATCTTCCTACTTCGAAAACGTGCATGAGAAACCCAGAAGATGGTACACCGTGTGATCGGGAAAGGTTTCTAAAACGCACCTCATTTCTCATCTCCATGTGCTCGGGTTCGCCATTCCAGCCGCTTTACTAGCAATCACCCTCCTTGGAGAATCAGCACCTTTAACCTCCTGTTCCGTACAGGTTGCAATTTGTCCTGAGGATGAACGGGAAGAGGGGGAACCAATGAGACACTAGCTCTAGGTGTGGGGACAGGCACAGGTCACTCTATTTTCCCATCAGGAAGAAGAATTAACCACAGGCTCAGCCTGCCGCCCGGGACCAGAATAGGGCCTGAAGTAATCCTGCGCTTTTGCGGCCAGCTCCCAAGAAAGCGAGTTGAAAAATGGAGCTCAGGGGCACTGCAATTCACAAACCTGCAGAGTTATAAATGATAACTCTCGTCCACAAATATATTGACGGAAGACAACAAAGAGGATTTGAAAGCAAGGCAGAATTGCAGGAAACAGATTTCAGGAGGTAGATTCGAATCGCCTTTAAAGCACGGGAAAAGCGGCAAAACCTCGACAATGATGCCCTTGGCCAAAAAGGGCGTATGCGTTTTTTCCTGAATATATTCAGGAAAAAACGCATACGCCCTTTTTGGCCAACCAAGCAACCTGGAAAGGCAAATCAGCGCTACAAAGAAGTCTCGCTTCCCATCGGTCAAATAGGCCACGCTGAATAAAGTGTCAAACCCAGAAATGCAGGACAGGCCATGGAGTAACGGGAGCCTTGCTACGCTGATGGGCGGGATGTAAATTGCCAACAGCCACTCTGGAGAAGTGTACGGTGTGTCCTGAAACATCGAAAAAACTCAGCTTAGAGAGCATAGGGCACTTCCACTCATGGGCGTATAAATTGGGAAAACTAAAAATCAGCAAGACACAGGCACCCCAAAGTTTAGGGCTGCTCTGTTGACAAGAACCTCCACTTCGTTACACCTTAAATATCCCAGGAAAGAGAAAAATGGATAAAGAAGTTGTGGTCCTTTTGTACAATGGAATATCACTCAGCCATGAAATCAACGTCATAAGGCTAGTAGCAGCATGATGAGTGGATTTAGGTACGACGATTCTAAGTGAAATAAGTCACACAGAAAAAGACACTTATCATAAGATATCACTTATAGAGGGAATGTAAAAACCGCTACCCTTGAACTGAATTACAAAACAGAACAGAGTCACACGTTTAGAAAACACACTATGGCTGCTTAACGGGAAAGGAGAGGTGGGGTGATGCATAAAACAAGGGTTTCAAATTAGCTCAGATACCGTTCCATAAACCCAATATGTAATAGACACGACCTACTCCTTGCTCAGTGAACTGGACTCAACACCCCCTATTCACCGCCCAAGAATATATCTGACTAGTAAGAATCTTAAAACCTATGTATTGATATCTCTCTGTAAGTGAGTCAAGTGGGTGTAAAGCAGCATAAACACAGCAGTGAAAAGCAGCTAAACCCCTTTATAAAAATCAATCACTTTTAAAAACCCGTGAAACAAAGACAGTGAAAGATAGAGAAATTCTTACTAAATTCGTTAAGGGGCTGTGATGCCACCTGGATTGACCATATGTAGACCCACAGCTGATTGAGACATAAGGGTGGACACTCTTGGGGCTGAGAGGTTTGGTGAGGTTGGGTGAGCAAAGGCAGACCCTTTAAAGTAAAACTGCGTGGTTCCCATCCCATGGGTCCCAAATCTCCAGGTTCAAGGGCATCTTCCTACTTCGAAAACGTGCATGAGAAACCCAGAAGATGGTACACCGTGTGATCGGGAAAGGTTTCTAAAACGCACCTCATTTCTCATCTCCTTGTGCTCGGGTTCGCCATTCCAGCCGCTTTACTAGCAATCTCCCTCCTTGGAGAATCAGCACCTTTAACCTCCTGTTCCGTACAGGTTGCAATTTGTCCTGAGGATGAACGGGAAGAGGGGGAACCAATGAGACACTAGCTTTAGGTGTTGGGACAGGCACAGGTCACTCTATTTTCCCATCAGGAAGAAGAATTAACCACAGGCTCAGCCTTCCGCCCGGAACCAGAATAGGGCCTGAAGCAATCCTGCGCTTTTGCGGCCAGCTCCCAAGAAAGCGAGTTGAAAAATGGAGCTCAGGGGCACTGCAATTCACAAACCTGCAGAGTTATAAATGATAAATCTCGTCCACAAATATATTGAGGGTGGGCAACGAAGAGGATTTGAAAGCAAGGCAGAATTGCAGGAAACAGATTTCAGGAGGTAGATTCGAATCGCCTTTAAAGCACAGGAAAAGCGGCAAAACCTCGACAATGATGCCCTTGGCCAAAAAGGGCGTATGCGTTTTTTCCTGAATATATTCAGGAAAAAACGCATACGCCCTTTTTGGCCAAACAAGCAACCTGGAAAGGCAAATCAGCGCTACAAAGAAGTCTCGCTTCCCATCGGTCAAATAGGCCACGCTGAATAAAGTGTCAAACCCAGAAATGCAGGACAGGCCATGGAGAAACGGGAGCCTTGCTACGCTGATGGGCGGGATGTAAATTGCCAACAGCCACTCTGGAGAAGTGTACGGTGTGTCCTGAAACATCGAAAAAACTCAGCTTAGAGAGCATAGGGCACTTCCACTCATGGGCGTATAAATTGGGAAAACTAAAAATCAGCAAGACACAGGCACCCCAAAGTTTAGGGCTGCTCTGTTGACAAGAACCTCCACTTCGTTACACCTTAAATATCCCAGGAAAGAGAAAAATGGATAAAGAAGTTGTGGTCCTTATGTACAATGGAATATCACTCAGCCATGAAATCAACGTCATAAGGCTAGTAGCAGCATGATGAGTGGATTTAGGTACGACGATTCTAAGTGAAATAAGTCACACAGAAAAAGACACTTATCATACGATATCACTTATAGAGGGAATGTAAAAACCGCTACCCTTGAACTGAATTACAAAACAGAACAGAGTCACACGTTTAGAAAACACACTATGGCTGCTTAACGGGAAAGGTGAGGTGGGGTGATGCATAAAACAAGGGTTTCAAATTAGCTCAGATACCGTTCCATAAACCCAATATGTAATAGACACGACCTACTCCTTGCTCAGTGAACTGGACTCAACACCACCCATTCACCGCCCAAGATTATATCTGAGTAGTAAGAATCTTAAAACCTATGTATTGATATCTCACTGTAAGTGAGTCAATTGGCTGTAAAGCGGCATAAACACAGCAGTGAAAAGCAGCTAAACCCCTTTATAAAAATCAATCACTATTAAAAACCCGTGAAACAAAGACAGTGAAAGATAGAGAAATTCTTACTAAATTCGTTCAGGGGCTGTGATGCCACCTGGATTGACCATATCTAGACCCACAGCTGATTGAGACATAAGGGTGGACACTCTTGGGGCTGAGAGGTTTGGTGAGGTTGGGTGAGCAAACGCAGACCCTTTAAAGTAATACTGCGTGGTTCCCATCCCATGGGTCCCAAATCTCCAGGTTCAAGGGCATCTTCCTACTTCGAAAACGTGCATGAGAAACCCAGAAGATGGTACACCGTGTGATCGGGAAAGGTTTCTAAAACGCACCTCATTTCTCATCTCCTTGTGCTCGGGTTCGCCATTCCAGCCGCTTTACTAGCAATCTCCCTCCTTGGAGAATCAGCACCTTTAACCTCCTGTTCCGTACAGGTTGCAATTTGTCCTGAGGATGAACGGGAAGAGGGGGAACCAATGAGACACTAGCTCTAGTTGTTTGGACAGGCACAGGTCACTCTATTTTCCCATCAGAAAGAAGAATTAACCACAGGCTCAGCCTGCCGCCCGGGACCAGAATAGGGCCTGAAGCAATCCTGCGCTTTTGCGGCCAGCTCCCAAGAATGCGAGTTGAAAAATGGAGCTCAGGGGCACTGCAATTCACAAACCTGCAGAGTTATAAATGATAACTCTCGTCCACAAATATATTGACGGAAGACAACGAAGAGGATTTGAAAGCAAGGCAGAATTGCAGGAAACAGATTTCAGAAGGTAGATTCGAATCGCCTTTAAAGCACGGGAAAAGCGGCAAAACCTCGACAATGATGCCCTTGGCCAAAAAGGGCGTATGCGTTTTTTCCTGAATATATTCAGGAAAAAACGCATACGCCCTTTTTGGCCAACCAAGCAACCTGGAAAGGCAAATCAGCGCTACAAAGAAGTCTCGCTTCCCATCGGTCAAATAGGCCACGCTGAATAAAGTGTCAAACCCAGAAATGCAGGACAGGCCATGGAGTAACGGGAGCCTTGCTACGCTGATGGGCGGGATGTAAATTGCCAACAGCCACTCTGGAGAAGTGTACGGTGTGTCCTGAAACATCGAAAAAACTCAGCTTAGAGAGCATAGGGCACTTCCACTCATGGGCGTATAAATTGGGAAAACTAAAAATCAGCAAGACACAGGCACCCCAAAGTTTAGGGCTGCTCTGTTGACAAGAACCTCCACTTCGTTACACCTTAAATATCCCAGGAAAGAGAAAAATGGATAAAGAAGTTGTGGTCCTTTTGTACAATGGAATATCACTCAGCCATGAAATCAACGTCATAAGGCTAGTAGCAGCATGATGAGTGGATTTAGGTACGACGATTCTAAGTGAAATAAGTCACACAGAAAAAGACACTTATCATAAGATATCACTTATAGAGGGAATGTAAAAACCGCTACCCTTGAACTGAATTACAAAACAGAACAGAGTCACACGTTTAGAAAACACACTATGGCTGCTTAACGGGAAAGGAGAGGTGGGGTGATGCATAAAACAAGGGTTTCAAATTAGCTCAGATACCGTTCCATAAACCCAATATGTAATAGACACGACCTACTCCTTGCTCAGTGAACTGGACTCAACACCCCCTATTCACCGCCCAAGAATATATCTGACTAGTAAGAATCTTAAAACCTATGTATTGATATCTCTCTGTAAGTGAGTCAAGTGGGTGTAAAGCAGCATAAACACAGCAGTGAAAAGCAGCTAAACCCCTTTATAAAAATCAATCACTTTTAAAAACCCGTGAAACAAAGACAGTGAAAGATAGAGAAATTCTTACTAAATTCGTTAAGGGGCTGTGATGCCACCTGGATTGACCATATGTAGACCCACAGCTGATTGAGACATAAGGGTGGACACTCTTGGGGCTGAGAGGTTTGGTGAGGTTGGGTGAGCAAAGGCAGACCCTTTAAAGTAAAACTGCGTGGTTCCCATCCCATGGGTCCCAAATCTCCAGGTTCAAGGGCATCTTCCTACTTCGAAAACGTGCATGAGAAACCCAGAAGATGGTACACCGTGTGATCGGGAAAGGTTTCTAAAACGCACCTCATTTCTCATCTCCTTGTGCTCGGGTTCGCCATTCCAGCCGCTTTACTAGCAATCTCCCTCCTTGGAGAATCAGCACCTTTAACCTCCTGTTCCGTACAGGTTGCAATTTGTCCTGAGGATGAACGGGAAGAGGGGGAACCAATGAGACACTAGCTTTAGGTGTTGGGACAGGCACAGGTCACTCTATTTTCCCATCAGGAAGAAGAATTAACCACAGGCTCAGCCTTCCGCCCGGAACCAGAATAGGGCCTGAAGCAATCCTGCGCTTTTGCGGCCAGCTCCCAAGAAAGCGAGTTGAAAAATGGAGCTCAGGGGCACTGCAATTCACAAACCTGCAGAGTTATAAATGATAAATCTCGTCCACAAATATATTGAGGGTGGGCAACGAAGAGGATTTGAAAGCAAGGCAGAATTGCAGGAAACAGATTTCAGGAGGTAGATTCGAATCGCCTTTAAAGCACAGGAAAAGCGGCAAAACCTCGACAATGATGCCCTTGGCCAAAAAGGGCGTATGCGTTTTTTCCTGAATATATTCAGGAAAAAACGCATACGCCCTTTTTGGCCAAACAAGCAACCTGGAAAGGCAAATCAGCGCTACAAAGAAGTCTCGCTTCCCATCGGTCAAATAGGCCACGCTGAATAAAGTGTCAAACCCAGAAATGCAGGACAGGCCATGGAGAAACGGGAGCCTTGCTACGCTGATGGGCGGGATGTAAATTGCCAAGAGCCACTCTGGAGAAGTGTACGGTGTGTCCTGAAACATCGAAAAAACTCAGCTTAGAGAGCATAGGGCACTTCCACTCATGGGCGTATAAATTGGGAAAACTAAAAATCAGCAAGACACAGGCACCCCAAAGTTTAGGGCTGCTCTGTTGACAAGAACCTCCACTTCGTTACACCTTAAATATCCCAGGAAAGAGAAAAATGGATAAAGAAGTTGTGGTCCTTATGTACAATGGAATATCACTCAGCCATGAAATCAACGTCATAAGGCTAGTAGCAGCATGATGAGTGGATTTAGGTACGACGATTCTAAGTGAAATAAGTCACACAGAAAAAGACACTTATCATACGATATCACTTATAGAGGGAATGTAAAAACCGCTACCCTTGAACTGAATTACAAAACAGAACAGAGTCACACGTTTAGAAAACACACTATGGCTGCTTAACGGGAAAGGTGAGGTGGGGTGATGCATAAAACAAGGGTTTCAAATTAGCTCAGATACCGTTCCATAAACCCAATATGTAATAGACACGACCTACTCCTTGCTCAGTGAACTGGACTCAACACCACCCATTCACCGCCCAAGATTATATCTGAGTAGTAAGAATCTTAAAACCTATGTATTGATATCTCACTGTAAGTGAGTCAATTGGCTGTAAAGCGGCATAAACACAGCAGTGAAAAGCAGCTAAACCCCTTTATAAAAATCAATCACTATTAAAAACCCGTGAAACAAAGACAGTGAAAGATAGAGAAATTCTTACTAAATTCGTTCAGGGGCTGTGATGCCACCTGGATTGACCATATCTAGACCCACAGCTGATTGAGACATAAGGGTGGACACTCTTGGGGCTGAGAGGTTTGGTGAGGTTGGGTGAGCAAACGCAGACCCTTTAAAGTAATACTGCGTGGTTCCCATCCCATGGGTCCCAAATCTCCAGGTTCAAGGGCATCTTCCTACTTCGAAAACGTGCATGAGAAACCCAGAAGATGGTACACCGTGTGATCGGGAAAGGTTTCTAAAACGCACCTCATTTCTCATCTCCTTGTGCTCGGGTTCGCCATTCCAGCCGCTTTACTAGCAATCTCCCTCCTTGGAGAATCAGCACCTTTAACCTCCTGTTCCGTACAGGTTGCAATTTGTCCTGAGGATGAACGGGAAGAGGGGGAACCAATGAGACACTAGCTCTAGTTGTTTGGACAGGCACAGGTCACTCTATTTTCCCATCAGAAAGAAGAATTAACCACAGGCTCAGCCTGCCGCCCGGGACCAGAATAGGGCCTGAAGCAATCCTGCGCTTTTGCGGCCAGCTCCCAAGAATGCGAGTTGAAAAATGGAGCTCAGGGGCACTGCAATTCACAAACCTGCAGAGTTATAAATGATAACTCTCGTCCACAAATATATTGACGGAAGACAACGAAGAGGATTTGAAAGCAAGGCAGAATTGCAGGAAACAGATTTCAGAAGGTAGATTCGAATCGCCTTTAAAGCACGGGAAAAGCGGCAAAACCTCGACAATGATGCCCTTGGCCAAAAAGGGCGTATGCGTTTTTTCCTGAATATATTCAGGAAAAAACGCATACGCCCTTTTTGGCCAACCAAGCAACCTGGAAAGGCAAATCAGCGCTACAAAGAAGTCTCGCTTCCCATCGGTCAAATAGGCCACGCTGAATAAAGTGTCAAACCCAGAAATGCAGGACAGGCCATGGAGAAACGGGAGCCTTGCTACGCTGATGGGCGGGATGTAAATTGCCAACAGCCACTCTGGAGAAGTGTACGGTGTGTCCTGAAACATCGAAAAAACTCAGCTTAGAGAGCATAGGGCACTTCCACTCATGGGCGTATAAATTGGGAAAACTAAAAATCAGCAAGACACAGGCACCCCAAAGTTTAGGGCTGCTCTGTTGACAAGAACCTCCACTTCGTTACACCTTAAATATCCCAGGAAAGAGAAAAATGGATAAAGAAGTTGTGGTCCTTATGTACAATGGAATATCACTCAGCCATGAAATCAACGTCATAAGGCTAGTAGCAGCATGATGAGTGGATTTAGGTACGACGATTCTAAGTGAAATAAGTCACACAGAAAAAGACACTTATCATAAGATATCACTTATAGAGGGAATGTAAAAACCGCTACCCTTGAACTGAATTACAAAACAGAACAGAGTCACACGTTTAGAAAACACACTATGGCTGCTTAACGGGAAAGGTGAGGTGGGGTGATGCATAAAACAAGGGTTTCAAATTAGCTCAGATACCGTTCCATAAACCCAATATGTAATAGACACGACGTACTCCTTGCTCAGTGAACTGGACTCAACACCCCCTATTCACCGCCCAAGAATATATCTGACTAGTAAGAATCTTAAAACCTATATATTGATATCTCTCTGTAAGTGAGTCAAGTGGGTGTAAAGCGGCATAAACACAGCAGTGAAAAGCAGCTAAACCCCTTTATAAAAATCAATCACTTTTAAAAACCCGTGAAACAAAGACAGTGAAAGATAGAGAAATTCTTACTAAATTCGTTCAGGGGCTGTGATGCCACCTGGATTAACCATATCTAGACCCACAGCTGATTGAGACATAAGGGTGGACACTCTTGGGGCTGAGAGGTTTGGTGAGGTTGGGTGAGCAAACGCAGACCCTTTAGAGTAATACTGCGTGGTACCCATCCCATGGGTCCCAAATCTCCTGGTTCAAGGGCATCTTCCTACATCGAAAACATGCATGAGAAACCCAGAAGATGGTACACCGTGTGATCTGGAAAGGTTTCTAAAACGCACCTCGTTTCTCATCTCCTTGTGCTCGGGTTCGCCATTCCAGCCGCTTTACTAGCAATCACCCTCCTTGGAGAATCAGCACCTTTAACCTCCTGTTCCGTACAGGTTGCAATTTGTCCTGAGGATGAACGGGAAGAGGGGGAACCAATGAGACACTAGCTCTAGGTGTGGGGACAGGCACAGGTCACTCTATTTTCCCATCAGGAAGAAGAATTAACCACAGGCTCAGCCTTCTGCCCGGGACCAGAATAGGGCCTGAAGTAATCCTGCGCTTTTGCGGCCAGCTCCGGAGAAAGCGAGTTGAAAAATGGAGCTCAGGGGCACTGCAATTCAAAAACCTGCAGAGTTATAAATGATAACTCTCGTCCACAAATATATTGACGTAAGACAACGAAGAGGATTTGAAAGCAAGGCAGAATTGCAGGAAACAGATTTCAGGAGGTAGATTCGAATCGCCTTTAAAGCACGGGAAAAGCGGCAAAATCTCGACAATGATGCCCTTGGCCAAAAAGGGCGTATGCGTTTTTTCCTGAATGTATTCAGGAAAAAACGCATACGCCCTTTTTGGCCAACCAAGCAACCTGGAAAGGCAAATCAGCGCTACAAAGAAGTCTCACTTCCCATCGGTCAAATAGGCCACGCTGAATAAAGTGTCAAACCCAGAAATGCAGGACAGGCCATGGAGAAACGGGAGCCTTGCTACGCTGATGGGCGGGATGTAAATTGCCAACAGCCACTCTGGAGAAGTGTACGGTGTGTCCTGAAACATCGAAAAAACTCAGCTTAGAGACCATAGGGCACTTCCAGTCATGGGCGTATAAATTGGGAAAACTAAAAATCAGCAAGACACAGGCACCCCAAAGTTTAGGGCTGCTCTGTTGACAAGAACCTCCACTTCTTTACACCTTAAATATCCCAGGAAAGAGAAAAATGGATAAAGAAGTTGTGGTCCTTATGTACAATGGAATATCACTCAGTCATGAAATCAACGTCATAAGGCTAGTAGCAACATGATGAGTGGATTTAGGTACGACGATTCTAAGTGAAATAAGTCACACAGAAAAAGACACTTATCATAAGATATCACTTATAGAGGGAATGTAAAAACCGCTACCCTTGAACTGAATTACAAAACAGAACAGTGTCGCACGTTTAGAAAACACACTATGGCTGCTTAACGGGAAAGGTGAGGTGGGGTGATGCATAAAACAAGGGTTTCAAATTAGCTCAGATACCGTTCCATAAACCCAATATGTAGTAGACACGACCTACTCCTTGCTCAGTGAACTGGACTCAACACCCCCTATTCACCGCCCAAGAATATATCTGACTAGTAAGAATCTTAAAACCTATGTATTGATATCTCTCTGTAAGTGAGTCAAGTGGGAGTAAAGCGGCATAAACACAGCAGTGAAAAGCAGCTAAACCCCTTTATAAAAATCAATCACTTTTAAAAACCCGTGAAACAAAGACAGTGAAAGATAGAGAAATTCTTACTAAATTCGTTCAGGGGCTGTGATGCCACCTGGATTGACCATATCTAGACCCACAGCTGATTGAGACATAAGGGTGGACACTCTTGGGGCTGAGAGGTTTGGTGAGGTTGGGTGAGCAAACGCAGACCCTTTAGAGTAATACTGCGTGGTACCCATCCCATGGGTCCCAAATCTCCAGGTTCAAGGGCATCTTCCTACTTCGAAAACGTGCATGAGAAACCCAGAAGATGGTACACCGTGTGATCGGGAAAGGTTTCTAAAACGCACCTCATTTCTCATCTCCATGTGCTCGGGTTCGCCATTCCAGCCGCTTTACTAGCAATCACCCTCCTTGGAGAATCAGCACCTTTAACCTCCTGTTCCGTACAGGTTGCAATTTGTCCTGAGGATGAACGGGAAGAGGGGGAACCAATGAGACACTAGCTCTAGGTGTGGGGACAGGCACAGGTCACTCTATTTTCCCATCAGGAAGAAGAATTAACCACAGGCTCAGCCTGCCGCCCGGGACCAGAATAGGGCCTGAAGTAATCCTGCGCTTTTGCGGCCAGCTCCCAAGAAAGCGAGTTGAAAAATGGAGCTCAGGGGCACTGCAATTCACAAACCTGCAGAGTTATAAATGATAACTCTCGTCCACAAATATATTGACGGAAGACAACAAAGAGGATTTGAAAGCAAGGCAGAATTGCAGGAAACAGATTTCAGGAGGTAGATTCGAATCGCCTTTAAAGCACGGGAAAAGCGGCAAAACCTCGACAATGATGCCCTTGGCCAAAAAGGGCGTATGCGTTTTTTCCTGAATATATTCAGGAAAAAACGCATACGCCCTTTTTGGCCAACCAAGCAACCTGGAAAGGCAAATCAGCGCTACAAAGAAGTCTCGCTTCCCATCGGTCAAATAGGCCACGCTGAATAAAGTGTCAAACCCAGAAATGCAGGACAGGCCATGGAGTAACGGGAGCCTTGCTACGCTGATGGGCGGGATGTAAATTGCCAACAGCCACTCTGGAGAAGTGTACGGTGTGTCCTGAAACATCGAAAAAACTCAGCTTAGAGAGCATAGGGCACTTCCACTCATGGGCGTATAAATTGGGAAAACTAAAAATCAGCAAGACACAGGCACCCCAAAGTTTAGGGCTGCTCTGTTGACAAAAACCTCCACTTCGTTACACCTTAAATATCCCAGGAAAGAGAAAAATGGATAAAGAAGTTGTGGTCCTTTTGTACAATGGAATATCACTCAGCCATGAAATCAACGTCATAAGGCTATTAGCAGCATGATGAGTGGATTTAGGTACGACGATTCTAAGTGAAATAAGTCACACAGAAAAAGACACTTATCATAAGATATCACTTATAGAGGGAATGTAAAAACCGCTACCCTTGAACTGAATTACAAAACAGAACAGAGTCACACGTTTAGAAAACACACTATGGCTGCTTAACGGGAAAGGAGAGGTGGGGTGATGCATAAAACAAGGGTTTCAAATTAGCTCAGATACCGTTCCATAAACCCAATATGTAATAGACACGACCTACTCCTTGCTCAGTGAACTGGACTCAACACCCCCTATTCACCGCCCAAGAATATATCTGACTAGTAAGAATCTTAAAACCTATGTATTGATATCTCTCTGTAAGTGAGTCAAGTGGGTGTAAAGCGGCATAAACACAGCAGTGAAAAGCAGCTAAACCCCTTTATAAAAATCAATCACTTTTAAAAACCCGTGAAACAAAGACAGTGAAAGATAGAGAAATTCTTACTAAATTCGTTCAGGGGCTGTGATGCCACCTGGATTGACCATATCTAGACCCACAGCTGATTGAGACATAAGGGTGGACACTCTTGGGGCTGAGAGGTTTGGTGAGGTTGGGTGAGCAAAGGCAGACCCTTTAAAGTAAAACTGCGTGGTTCCCATCCCATGGGTCCCAAATCTCCAGGTTCAAGGGCATCTTCCTACTTCGAAAACGTGCATGAGAAACCCAGAAGATGGTACACCGTGTGATCGGGAAAGGTTTCTAAAACGCACCTCATTTCTCATCTCCTTGTGCTCGGGTTCGCCATTCCAGCCGCTTTACTAGCAATCTCCCTCCTTGGAGAATCAGCACCTTTAACCTCCTGTTCCGTACAGGTTGCAATTTGTCCTGAGGATGAACGGGAAGAGGGGGAACCAATGAGACACTAGCTCTAGGTGTTGGGACAGGCACAGGTCACTCTATTTTCCCATCAGGAAGAAGAATTAACCACAGGCTCAGCCTTCCGCCCGGAACCAGAATAGGGCCTGAAGCAATCCTGCGCTTTTGCGGCCAGCTCCCAAGAAAGCGAGTTGAAAAATGGAGCTCAGGGGCACTGCAATTCACAAACCTGCAGAGTTATAAATGATAAATCTCGTCCACAAATATATTGAGGGTGGGCAACGAAGAGGATTTGAAAGCAAGGCAGAATTGCAGGAAACAGATTTCAGGAGGTAGATTCGAATCGCCTTTAAAGCACAGGAAAAGCGGCAAAACCTCGACAATGATGCCCTTGGCCAAAAAGGGCGTATGCGTTTTTTCCTGAATATATTCAGGAAAAAACGCATACGCCCTTTTTGGCCAACCAAGCAACCTGGAAAGGCAAATCAGCGCTACAAAGAAGTCTCGCTTCCCATCGGTCAAATAGGCCACGCTGAATAAAGTGTCAAACCCAGAAATGCAGGACAGGCCATGGAGAAACGGGAGCCTTGCTACGCTGATGGGCGGGATGTAAATTGCCAACAGCCACTCTGGAGAAGTGTACGGTGTGTCCTGAAACATCGAAAAAACTCAGCTTAGAGAGCATAGGGCACTTCCACTCATGGGCGTATAAATTGGGAAAACTAAAAATCAGCAAGACACAGGCACCCCAAAGTTTACGGCTGCTCTGTTGACAAGAACCTCCACTTCGTTACACCTTAAATATCCCAGGAAAGAGAAAAATGGATAAAGAAGTTGTGGTCCTTATGTACAATGGAATATCACTCAGCCATGAAATCAACGTCATAAGGCTAGTAGCAGCATGATGAGTGGATTTAGGTACGACGATTCTAAGTGAAATAAGTCACACAGAAAAAGACACTTATCATACGATATCACTTATAGAGGGAATGTAAAAACCGCTACCCTTGAGCTGAATTACAAAACAGAACAGAGTCACACGTTTAGAAAACACACTATGGCTGCGTAACGGGAAAGGTGAGGTGGGGTGATGCATAAAACAAGGGTTTCAAATTAGCTCAGATACCGTTCCATAAACCCAATATGTAATAGACACGACCTACTCCTTGCTCAGTGAACTGGACTCAACACCCCCTATTCACCGCCCAAGAATATATCTGACTAGTAAGAATCTTAAAACCTATGTATTGATATCTCTCTGTAAGTGAGTCAAGTGGGTGTAAAGCGGCATAAACACAGCAGTGAAAAGCAGCTAAACCCCTTTATAAAAATCAATCACTTTTAAAAACCCGTGAAACAAAGACAGTGAAAGATAGAGAAATTCTTACTAAATTCGTTCAGGGGCTGTGATGCCACCTGGATTGACCATATCTAGACCCACAGCTGATTGAGACATAAGGGTGGACACTCTTGGGGCTGAGAGGTTTGGTGAGGTTGGGTGAGCAAAGGCAGACCCTTTAAAGTAAAACTGCGTGGTTCCCATCCCATGGGTCCCAAATCTCCAGGTTCAAGGGCATCTTCCTACTTCGAAAACGTGCATGAGAAACCCAGAAGATGGTACACCGTGTGATCGGGAAAGGTTTCTAAAACGCACCTCATTTCTCATCTCCTTGTGCTCGGGTTCGCCATTCCAGCCGCTTTACTAGCAATCTCCCTCCTTGGAGAATCAGCACCTTTAACCTCCTGTTCCGTACAGGTTGCAATTTGTCCTGAGGATGAACGGGAAGAGGGGGAACCAATGAGACACTAGCTTTAGGTGTTGGGACAGGCACAGGTCACTCTATTTTCCCATCAGGAAGAAGAATTAACCACAGGCTCAGCCTTCCGCCCGGAACCAGAATAGGGCCTAAAGCAATCCTGCGCTTTTGCGGCCAGCTCCCAAGAAAGCGAGTTGAAAAATGGAGCTCAGGGGCACTGCAATTCACAAACCTGCAGAGTTATAAATGATAACTCTCGTCCACAAATATATTGATGGAAGACAACAAAGAGGATTTGAAAGCAAGGCAGAATTGCAGGAAACAGATTTCAGGAGGTAGATTCGAATCGCCTTTAAAGCACGGGAAAAGCGGCAAAACCTCGACAATGATGCCCTTGGCCAAAAAGGGCGTATGCGTTTTTTCCTGAATATATTCAGGAAAAAACGCATACGCCCTTTTTGGCCAACCAAGCAACCTGGAAAGGCAAATCAGCGCTACAAAGAAGTCTCGCTTCCCATCGGTCAAAAGGGCCATGCTGAATAAAGTGTCAAAACCAGAAATGCAGGACAGGCCATGGAGAAACGGGAGCCTTGCTACGCTGATGGGCGGGATGTAAACTGCCAACAGCCACTCTGCAGAAGTGTACGGTGTGTCCTGAAACATCGAAAAAACTCAGCTTAGAGAGCATAGGGCACTTCCACTCATGGGCGTATAAATTGGGAAAACTAAAAATCAGCAAGACACAGGCACCCCAAAATTTAGGGCTGCTCTGTTGACAAGAACCTCCACTTCGTTGCAACGTAAATATCCCAAGAAAGAGAAAAATGGATAAAGAAGTTGTAGTCCTTATGTACAATGGGATATCACTCAGCCATGAAATCAACGTCATAAGGCTAGTAGCAGCATGATGAGTGAATTTAGGTATGACGATTCTAAGTGAAATAAGTCACACAGAAAAAGACACTTACCATAAGATATCACTTATAGAGGGAATGTAAAAATCGCTACCCTTGAACTGAATTACAAAACAGAACAGAGTCACACGTTTAGAAAACACACTATGGCTGCTTAACGGGAAAGGTGAGGTGGGGTGATGCATAAAACAAGGGTTTCAAATTAGCTCAGAGACCGTTCCATAAACCCAATATGTAATAGACACGACCTACTCCTTGCTCAGTGAACTGGACTCAACACCCCCTATTCACCGCCCAAGAATATATCTGACTAGTAAGAATCTTAAAACCTATGTATTGATATCTCTCTGTAAGTGAGTCAAGTGGGTGTAAAGCGGCATAAACACAGCAGTGAAAAGCAGCTAAACCCCTTTATAAAAATCAATCACTTTTAAAAACCCGTGAAACAAAGACAGTGAAAGAGAGAGAAATTCTTACTAAATTCGTTCAGGGGCTGTGATGCCACCTGGATTGACCATATCTAGACCCACAGCTGATTGAGACATAAGGGTGGACACTCTTGGGGCTGAGAGGTTTGGTGAGGTTGGGTGAGCAAACGCAGACCCTTTAGAGTAATACTGCGTGGTACCCATCCCATGGGTCCCAAATCTCCAGGTTCAAGGGCATCTTCCTACATCGAAAACATGCATGAGAATCCCAGAAGATGGTACACCGTGTGATCGGGAAAGGTTTCTAAAACGCACCTCATTTCTCATCTCCTTGTGCTCGGGTTCGCCATTCCAGCCGCTTTACTAGCAATCACCCTCCTTGGAGAATCAGCACCTTTAACCTCCTGTTCCGTACAGGTTGCAATTTGTCCTGAGGATGAACGGGAAGAGGGGGAACCAATGAGACACTAGCTTTAGGTGTTGGGACAGGCACAGGTCACTCTATTTTCCCATCAGGAAGAAGAATTAACCACAGGCTCAGCCTGCCGCCCGGGACCAGAATAGGGCCTGAAGCAATCCTGCGCTTTTGCGGCCAGCTCCCAAGAAAGCGAGTTGAAAAATGGAGCTCAGGGGCACTGCAATTCACAGACCTGCAGAGTTATAAATGATAACTCTCGTCCACAAATATATTGACGGAAGACAACAAAGAGGATTTGAAAGCAAGGCAGAATTGCAGGAAACAGATTTCAGGAGGAAGATTCGAATCGCCTTTAAAGCACGGGAAAAGCGGCAAAACCTCGACAATGATGCCCTTGGCCAAAAAGGGCGTATGCGTTTTTTCCTGAATATATTCAGGAAAAAACGCATACGCCCTTTTTGGCCAACCAAGCAACCTGGAAAGGCAAATCAGCGCTACAAAGAAGTCTCGCTTCCCATCGGTCAAAAGGGCCATGCTGAATAAAGTGTCAAAACCAGAAATGCAGGACAGGCCATGGAGAAACGGGAGCCTTGCTACGCTGATGGGCGGGATGTAAATTGCCAACAGCCACTCTGCAGAAGTGTACGGTGTGTCCTGAAACATCGAAAACACTCAGCTTAGAGAGCATAGGGCACTTCCTCTCACGGGCGTATAAATTGGGAAAACTAAAAATCAGCAAGGCACAGGCACCCCAAAGTTTAGGGCTGCTCTGTTGACAAGAACCTCCACTTCGTTACACCTTAAATATCCCAGGAAAGAGAAAAATGGATAAAGAAGTTGTGGTCCTTTTGTACAATGGAATATCACTCAGCCATGAAATCAACGTCATAAGGCTAGTAGCAGCATGATGAGTGGATTTAGGTACGACGATTCTAAGTGAAATAAGCCACACAGAAAACGACACTTATCATAAGATATCACTTATAGAGGGAATGTAAAACCGCTACCCTTGAACTGAATTACAAAACAGAACAGAGTCACACGTTTAGAAAACACACTATGGCTGCTTAACGGGAAAGGTGAGGTGGGGTGATGCATAAAACAAGGGTTTCAAATTAGCTCAGAGACCGTTCCATAAACCCAATATGTAATAGACAAGACCTACTCCTTGCTCAGTGATCTGGACTCAAAACCCCCTATTCACCGCCCAAGAATATATCTGACTAGTAAGAATCTTAAAACCTATGTATTGATATCTCTCTGTATGTGAGTCAAGTGGGTGTAAAGCGGCATAAACACAGCAGTAAAAAACAGCTAAACCCCTTTATAAAAATCAATTACTTTTAAAAACCCGTGAAACAAAGACAGTGAAAGAGAGAGAAATTCTTACAAAATTCGTTCAAGGGCTGTGATGCCACCTGGATTGAACATATCTAGACCCACAGCTGATTGAGGCATAAGGGTGGACACTCTTGGGGCTGAGAGGTTTGGTGAGGTTGGGTGAGCAAACGCAGACCCTTTAGAGTAATACTGCGTGGTACCCATCCCATGGGTCCCAAATCTCCAGGTTCAAGGGCATCTTCCTACATCGAAAACATGCATGAGAATCCCAGAAGATGGTACACCGTGTGATCGGGAAAGGTTTCTAAAACGCACCTCATTTCTCATCTCCTTGTGCTCGGGTTCGCCATTCCAGCCGCTTTACTAGCAATCTCCCTCCTTGGAGAATCAGCACCTTTAACCTCCTGTTCCGTACAGGTTGCAATTTGTCCTGAGGATGAACGGGAAGAGGGGGAACCAATGAGACACTAGCTCTAGGTGTTGGGACAGGCACAGGTCACTCTATTTTCCCATCAGGAAGAAGAATTAACCACAGGCTCAGCCTGCCGCCCGGGACCAGAATAGGGCCTGAAGCAATCCTGCGCTTTTGCGGCCAGCTCCCAAGAAAGCGAGTTGAAAAATGGAGCTCAGGGGCACTGCAATTCACAAACCTGCAGAGTTATAAATGATAACTCTCGTCCACAAATATATTGACGGAAGACAACAAAGAGGATTTGAAAGCAAGGCAGAATTGCAGGAAACAGATTTCAGGAGAAAGATTCGAATCGCCTTTAAAGCACGGGAAAAGCGGCAAAACCTCGACAATGATGCCCTTGGCCAAAAAGGGCGTATGCGTTTTTTCCTGAATATATTCAGGAAAAAACGCATACGCCCTTTTTGGCCAACCAAGCAACCTGGAAAGGCAAATCAGCGCTACAAAGAAGTCTCGCTTCCCATCGGTCAAAAGGGCCATGCTGAATAAAGTGTCAAAACCAGAAATGCAGGACAGGCCATGGAGAAACGGGAGCCTTGCTACGCTGATGGGCGGGATGTAAATTGCGAACCGCCACTCTGGAGAAGTGTACGGTGTGTCCTGAAACATCGAAAAAACTCAGCTTAGAGAGCATAGGGCACTTCCACTCATGGGCGTATAAATTGGGAAAACTAAAAATCAGCAAGACACAGGCACCCCAAAATTTAGGGCTGCTCTGTTGACAAGAACCTCCACTTCGTTGCAACGTAAATATCCCAAGAAAGAGAAAAATGGATAAAGAAGTTGTAGTCCTTATGTACAATGGGATATCACTCAGCCATGAAATCAATGTCATAAGGCTAGTAGCAGCATGATGAGTGAATTTAGGTATGACGATTCTAAGTGAAATAAGTCACACAGAAAAAGACACTTACCATAAGATATCACTTATAGAGGGAATGTAAAAACCGCTACCCTTGAACTGAATTACAAAACAGAACAGAGTCACACGTTTAGAAAACACACTATGGCTGCTTAACGGGAAAGGTGAGGTGGGGTGATGCATAAAACAAGGGTTTCAAATTAGCTCAGATACCGTTCCATAAACCCAATATGTAATAGACACGACCTACTCCTTGCTCAGTGAACTGGACTCAACACCCCCTATTCACCGCCCAAGAATATATCTGACTAGTAAGAATCTTAAAACCTATGTATTGATATCTCTCTGTAAGTGAGTCAAGTGGGTGTAAAGCGGCATAAACACAGCAGTGAAAAGCAGCTAAACCCCTTTATAAAAATCAATCACTTTTAAAAACCCGTGAAACAAAGACAGTGAAAGATAGAGAAATTCTTACTAAATTCGTTCAGGGGCTGTGATGCCACCTGGATTGACCATATCTAGACCCACAGCTGATTGAGACATAAGGGTGGACACTCTTGGGGCTGAGAGGTTTGGTGAGGTTGGGTGAGCAAAGGCAGACCCTTTAAAGTAAAACTGCGTGGTTCCCATCCCATGGGTCCCAAATCTCCAGGTTCAAGGGCATCTTCCTACTTCGAAAACGTGCATGAGAAACGCAGAAGATGGTACACCGTGTGATCGGGAAAGGTTTCTAAAACGCACCTCATTTCTCATCTCCTTGTGCTCGGGTTCGCCATTCCAGCCGCTTTACTAGCAATCTCCCTCCTTGGAGAATCAGCACCTTTAACCTCCTGTTCCGTACAGGTTGCAATTTGTCCTGAGGATGAACGGGAAGAGGGGGAACCAATGAGACACTAGCTCTAGGTGTGGGGACAGGCACAGGTCACTCTATTTTCCCATCAGGAAGAAGAATTAACCACAGGCTCAGCCTTCCGCCCGGAACCAGAATAGGGCCTCAAGCAATCCTGCGCTTTTGCGGCCAGCTCCCAAGAAAGCGAGTTGAAAAATGGAGCTCAGGGGCACTGCAATTCACAAACCTGCAGAGTTATAAATGATAACTCTCGTCCACAAATATATTGATGGAAGACAACAAAGAGGATTTGAAAGCAAGGCAGAATTGCAGGAAACAGATTTCAGGAGGTAGATTCGAATCGCCTTTAAAGCACGGGAAAAGCGGCAAAACCTCGACAATGATGCCCTTGGCCAAAAAGGGCGTATGCGTGTTTTCCTGAATATATTCAGGAAAAAACGCATACGCCCTTTTTGGCCAACCAAGCAACCTGGAAAGGCAAATCAGCGCTACAAAGAAGTCTCGCTTCCCATCGGTCAAAAGGGCCATGCTGAATAAAGTGTCAAAACCAGAAATGCAGGACAGGCCATGGAGAAACGGGAGCCTTGCTACGCTGATGGGCGGGATGTAAATTGCGAACCGCCACTCTGGAGAAGTGTACGGTGTGTCCTGAAACATCGAAAAAACTCAGCTTAGAGAGCATAGGGCACTTCCACTCATGGGCGTATAAATTGGGAAAACTAAAAATCAGCAAGACACAGGCACCCCAAAATTTAGGGCTGCTCTGTTGACAAGAACCTCCACTTCGTTGCAACGTAAATATCCCAAGAAAGAGAAAAATGGATAAAGAAGTTGTAGTCCTTATGTACAATGGGATATCACTCAGCCATGAAATCAATGTCATAAGGCTAGTAGCAGCATGATGAGTGAATTTAGGTATGACGATTCTAAGTGAAATAAGTCACACAGAAAAAGACACTTACCATAAGATATCACTTATAGAGGGAATGTAAAAACCGCTACCCTTGAACTGAATTACAAAACAGAACAGAGTCACACGTTTAGAAAACACACTATGGCTGCTTAACGGGAAAGGTGAGGTGGGGTGATGCATAAAACAAGGGTTTCAAATTAGCTCAGATACCGTTCCATAAACCCAATATGTAATAGACACGACCTACTCCTTGCTCAGTGAACTGGACTCAACACCCCCTATTCACCGCCCAAGAATATATCTGACTAGTAAGAATCTTAAAACCTATGTATTGATATCTCTCTGTAAGTGAGTCAAGTGGGTGTAAAGCGGCATAAACACAGCAGTGAAAAGCAGCTAAACCCCTTTATAAAAATCAATCACTTTTAAAAACCCGTGAAACAAAGACAGTGAAAGATAGAGAAATTCTTACTAAATTCGTTCAGGGGCTGTGATGCCACCTGGATTGACCATATCTAGACCCACAGCTGATTGAGACATAAGGGTGGACACTCTTGGGGCTGAGAGGTTTGGTGAGGTTGGGTGAGCAAAGGCAGACCCTTTAAAGTAAAACTGCGTGGTTCCCATCCCATGGGTCCCAAATCTCCAGGTTCAAGGGCATCTTCCTACTTCGAAAACGTGCATGAGAAACGCAGAAGATGGTACACCGTGTGATCGGGAAAGGTTTCTAAAACGCACCTCATTTCTCATCTCCTTGTGCTCGGGTTCGCCATTCCAGCCGCTTTACTAGCAATCTCCCTCCTTGGAGAATCAGCACCTTTAACCTCCTGTTCCGTACAGGTTGCAATTTGTCCTGAGGATGAACGGGAAGAGGGGGAACCAATGAGACACTAGCTCTAGGTGTGGGGACAGGCACAGGTCACTCTATTTTCCCATCAGGAAGAAGAATTAACCACAGGCTCAGCCTTCCGCCCGGAACCAGAATAGGGCCTCAAGCAATCCTGCGCTTTTGCGGCCAGCTCCCAAGAAAGCGAGTTGAAAAATGGAGCTCAGGGGCACTGCAATTCACAAACCTGCAGAGTTATAAATGATAACTCTCGTCCACAAATATATTGATGGAAGACAACAAAGAGGATTTGAAAGCAAGGCAGAATTGCAGGAAACAGATTTCAGGAGGTAGATTCGAATCGCCTTTAAAGCACGGGAAAAGCGGCAAAACCTCGACAATGATGCCCTTGGCCAAAAAGGGCGTATGCGTGTTTTCCTGAATATATTCAGGAAAAAACGCATACGCCCTTTTTGGCCAACCAAGCAACCTGGAAAGGCAAATCAGCGCTACAAAGAAGTCTCGCTTCCCATCGGTCAAAAGGGCCATGCTGAATAAAGTGTCAAAACCAGAAATGCAGGACAGGCCATGGAGAAACGGGAGCCTTGCTACGCTGATGGGCGGGATGTAAATTGCGAACCGCCACTCTGGAGAAGTGTACGGTGTGTCCTGAAACATCGAAAAAACTCAGCTTAGAGAGCATAGGGCACTTCCACTCATGGGCGTATAAATTGGGAAAACTAAAAATCAGCAAGACACAGGCACCCCAAAATTTAGGGCTGCTCTGTTGACAAGAACCTCCACTTCGTTGCAACGTAAATATCCCAAGAAAGAGAAAAATGGATAAAGAAGTTGTAGTCCTTATGTACAATGGGATATCACTCAGCCATGAAATCAACGTCATAAGGCTAGTAGCAGCATGATGAGTGAATTTAGGTATGACGATTCTAAGTGAAATAAGTCACACAGAAAAAGACACTTACCATAAGATATCACTTATAGAGGGAATGTAAAAACCGCTACCCTTGAACTGAATTACAAAACAGAACAGAGTCACACGTTTAGAAAACACACTATGGCTGCTTAACGGGAAAGGTGAGGTGGGGTGATGCATAAAACAAGGGTTTCAAATTAGCTCAGATACCGTTCCATAAACCCAATATGTAATAGACACGACCTACTCCTTGCTCAGTGAACTGGACTCAACACCCCCTATTCACCGCCCAAGAATATATCTGACTAGTTAAGAATCTTAAAACCTATGTATTGATATCTCTCTGTAAGTGGGTCAAGTGGGTGTAAAGCGGCATAAACACAGCAGTGAAAAGCAGCTAAACCCCTTTATAAAAATCAATCACTTTTAAAAACCCGTGAAACAAAGACTGTGAAAGATAGAGAAATTCTTACTAAATTCGTTCAGGGGCTGTGATGCCACCTGGATTGACCATATCTAGACCCACAGCTGATTGAGACATAAGGGTGGACACTCTTGGGGCTGAGAGGTTTGGTGAGGTTGGGTGAGCAAAGGCAGACCCTTTAAAGTAAAACTGCGTGGTTCCCATCCCATGGGTCCCAAATCTCCAGGTTCAAGGGCATCTTCCTACTTCGAAAACGTGCATGAGAAACGCAGAAGATGGTACACCGTGTGATCGGGAAAGGTTTCTAAAACGCACCTCATTTCTCATCTCCTTGTGCTCGGGTTCGCCATTCCAGCCGCTTTACTAGCAATCTCCCTCCTTGGAGAATCAGCACCTTTAACCTCCTGTTCCGTACAGGTTGCAATTTGTCCTGAGGATGAACGGGAAGAGGGGGAACCAATGAGACACTAGCTCTAGGTGTGGGGACAGGCACAGGTCACTCTATTTTCCCATCAGGAAGAAGAATTAACCACAGGCTCAGCCTTCCGCCCGGAACCAGAATAGGGCCTCAAGCAATCCTGCGCTTTTGCGGCCAGCTCCCAAGAAAGCGAGTTGAAAAATGGAGCTCAGGGGCACTGCAATTCACAAACCTGCAGAGTTATAAATGATAACTCTCGTCCACAAATATATTGATGGAAGACAACAAAGAGGATTTGAAAGCAAGGCAGAATTGCAGGAAACAGATTTCAGGAGGTAGATTCGAATCGCCTTTAAAGCACGGGAAAAGCGGCAAAACCTCGACAATGATGCCCTTGGCCAAAAAGGGCGTATGCGTGTTTTCCTGAATATATTCAGGAAAAAACGCATACGCCCTTTTTGGCCAACCAAGCAACCTGGAAAGGCAAATCAGCGCTACAAAGAAGTCTCGCTTCCCATCGGTCAAATAGGCCACGCTGAATAAAGTGTCAAACCCAGAAATGCAGGACAGGCCATGGAGAAACGGCAGCCTTGCTACGCTGATGGGCGGGATGTAAACTGCCAACAGCCACTCTGCAGAAGTGTACGGTGTGTCCTGAAACATCGAAAACACTCAGCTTAGAGAGCATAGGGCACTTCCTCTCACGGGCGTATAAATTGGGAAAACTAAAAATCAGCAAGGCACAGGCACCCCAAAGTTTAGGGCTGCTCTGTTGACAAGAACCTCCACTTCGTTACACCTTAAATATCCCAGGAAAGAGAAAAATGGATAAAGAAGTGGTGGTCCTTTTGTACAATGGAATATCACTCAGCCATGAAATCAACGTCATAAGGCTAGTAGCAGCATGATGAGTGGATTTAGGTACGACGATTCTAAGTGAAATAAGCCACACAGAAAACGACACTTATCATAAGATATCACTTATAGAGGGAATGTAAAACCGCTACCCTTGAACTGAATTACAAAACAGAACAGAGTCACACGTTTAGAAAACACACTATGGCTGCTTAACGGGAAAGGTGAGGTGGGGTGATGCATAAAACAAGGGTTTCAAATTAGCTCAGAGACCGTTCCATAAACCCAATATGTAATAGACAAGACCTACTCCTTGCTCAGTGATCTGGACTCAAAACCCCCTATTCACCGCCCAAGAATATATCTGACTAGTAAGAATCTTAAAACCTATGTATTGATATCTCTCTGTATGTGAGTCAAGTGGGTGTAAAGCGGCATAAACACAGCAGTAAAAAACAGCTAAACCCCTTTATAAAAATCAATTACTTTTAAAAACCCGTGAAACAAAGACAGTGAAAGAGAGAGAAATTCTTACAAAATTCGTTCAAGGGCTGTGATGCCACCTGGATTGAACATATCTAGACCCACAGCTGATTGAGGCATAAGGGTGGACACTCTTGGGGCTGAGAGGTTTGGTGAGGTTGGGTGAGCAAACGCAGACCCTTTAGAGTAATACTGCGTGGTACCCATCCCATGGGTCCCAAATCTCCAGGTTCAAGGGCATCTTCCTACATCGAAAACATGCATGAGAATCCCAGAAGATGGTACACCGTGTGATCGGGAAAGGTTTCTAAAACGCACCTCATTTCTCATCTCCTTGTGCTCGGGTTCGCCATTCCAGCCGCTTTACTAGCAATCTCCCTCCTTGGAGAATCAGCACCTTTAACCTCCTGTTCCGTACAGGTTGCAATTTGTCCTGAGGATGAACGGGAAGAGGGGGAACCAATGAGACACTAGCTCTAGGTGTTGGGACAGGCACAGGTCACTCTATTTTCCCATCAGGAAGAAGAATTAACCACAGGCTCAGCCTGCCGCCCGGGACCAGAATAGGGCCTGAAGCAATCCTGCGCTTTTGCGGCCAGCTCCCAAGAAAGCGAGTTGAAAAATGGAGCTCAGGGGCACTGCAATTCACAAACCTGCAGAGTTATAAATGATAACTCTCGTCCACAAATATATTGACGGAAGACAACAAAGAGGATTTGAAAGCAAGGCAGAATTGCAGGAAACAGATTTCAGGAGAAAGATTCGAATCGCCTTTAAAGCACGGGAAAAGCGGCAAAACCTCGACAATGATGCCCTTGGCCAAAAAGGGCGTATGCGTTTTTTCCTGAATATATTCAGGAAAAAACGCATACGCCCTTTTTGGCCAACCAAGCAACCTGGAAAGGCAAATCAGCGCTACAAAGAAGTCTCGCTTCCCATCGGTCAAAAGGGCCATGCTGAATAAAGTGTCAAAACCAGAAATGCAGGACAGGCCATGGAGAAACGGGAGCCTTGCTACGCTGATGGGCGGGATGTAAATTGCGAACCGCCACTCTGGAGAAGTGTACGGTGTGTCCTGAAACATCGAAAAAACTCAGCTTAGAGAGCATAGGGCACTTCCACTCATGGGCGTATAAATTGGGAAAACTAAAAATCAGCAAGACACAGGCACCCCAAAATTTAGGGCTGCTCTGTTGACAAGAACCTCCACTTCGTTGCAACGTAAATATCCCAAGAAAGAGAAAAATGGATAAAGAAGTTGTAGTCCTTATGTACAATGGGATATCACTCAGCCATGAAATCAATGTCATAAGGCTAGTAGCAGCATGATGAGTGAATTTAGGTATGACGATTCTAAGTGAAATAAGTCACACAGAAAAAGACACTTACCATAAGATATCACTTATAGAGGGAATGTAAAAACCGCTACCCTTGAACTGAATTACAAAACAGAACAGAGTCACACGTTTAGAAAACACACTATGGCTGCTTAACGGGAAAGGTGAGGTGGGGTGATGCATAAAACAAGGGTTTCAAATTAGCTCAGATACCGTTCCATAAACCCAATATGTAATAGACACGACCTACTCCTTGCTCAGTGAACTGGACTCAACACCCCCTATTCACCGCCCAAGAATATATCTGACTAGTAAGAATCTTAAAACCTATGTATTGATATCTCTCTGTAAGTGAGTCAAGTGGGTGTAAAGCGGCATAAACACAGCAGTGAAAAGCAGCTAAACCCCTTTATAAAAATCAATCACTTTTAAAAACCCGTGAAACAAAGACAGTGAAAGATAGAGAAATTCTTACTAAATTCGTTCAGGGGCTGTGATGCCACCTGGATTGACCATATCTAGACCCACAGCTGATTGAGACATAAGGGTGGACACTCTTGGGGCTGAGAGGTTTGGTGAGGTTGGGTGAGCAAAGGCAGACCCTTTAAAGTAAAACTGCGTGGTTCCCATCCCATGGGTCCCAAATCTCCAGGTTCAAGGGCATCTTCCTACTTCGAAAACGTGCATGAGAAACGCAGAAGATGGTACACCGTGTGATCGGGAAAGGTTTCTAAAACGCACCTCATTTCTCATCTCCTTGTGCTCGGGTTCGCCATTCCAGCCGCTTTACTAGCAATCTCCCTCCTTGGAGAATCAGCACCTTTAACCTCCTGTTCCGTACAGGTTGCAATTTGTCCTGAGGATGAACGGGAAGAGGGGGAACCAATGAGACACTAGCTCTAGGTGTGGGGACAGGCACAGGTCACTCTATTTTCCCATCAGGAAGAAGAATTAACCACAGGCTCAGCCTTCCGCCCGGAACCAGAATAGGGCCTCAAGCAATCCTGCGCTTTTGCGGCCAGCTCCCAAGAAAGCGAGTTGAAAAATGGAGCTCAGGGGCACTGCAATTCACAAACCTGCAGAGTTATAAATGATAACTCTCGTCCACAAATATATTGATGGAAGACAACAAAGAGGATTTGAAAGCAAGGCAGAATTGCAGGAAACAGATTTCAGGAGGTAGATTCGAATCGCCTTTAAAGCACGGGAAAAGCGGCAAAACCTCGACAATGATGCCCTTGGCCAAAAAGGGCGTATGCGTGTTTTCCTGAATATATTCAGGAAAAAACGCATACGCCCTTTTTGGCCAACCAAGCAACCTGGAAAGGCAAATCAGCGCTACAAAGAAGTCTCGCTTCCCATCGGTCAAAAGGGCCATGCTGAATAAAGTGTCAAAACCAGAAATGCAGGACAGGCCATGGAGAAACGGGAGCCTTGCTACGCTGATGGGCGGGATGTAAATTGCGAACCGCCACTCTGGAGAAGTGTACGGTGTGTCCTGAAACATCGAAAAAACTCAGCTTAGAGAGCATAGGGCACTTCCACTCATGGGCGTATAAATTGGGAAAACTAAAAATCAGCAAGACACAGGCACCCCAAAATTTAGGGCTGCTCTGTTGACAAGAACCTCCACTTCGTTGCAACGTAAATATCCCAAGAAAGAGAAAAATGGATAAAGAAGTTGTAGTCCTTATGTACAATGGGATATCACTCAGCCATGAAATCAATGTCATAAGGCTAGTAGCAGCATGATGAGTGAATTTAGGTATGACGATTCTAAGTGAAATAAGTCACACAGAAAAAGACACTTACCATAAGATATCACTTATAGAGGGAATGTAAAAACCGCTACCCTTGAACTGAATTACAAAACAGAACAGAGTCACACGTTTAGAAAACACACTATGGCTGCTTAACGGGAAAGGTGAGGTGGGGTGATGCATAAAACAAGGGTTTCAAATTAGCTCAGATACCGTTCCATAAACCCAATATGTAATAGACACGACCTACTCCTTGCTCAGTGAACTGGACTCAACACCCCCTATTCACCGCCCAAGAATATATCTGACTAGTAAGAATCTTAAAACCTATGTATTGATATCTCTCTGTAAGTGAGTCAAGTGGGTGTAAAGCGGCATAAACACAGCAGTGAAAAGCAGCTAAACCCCTTTATAAAAATCAATCACTTTTAAAAACCCGTGAAACAAAGACAGTGAAAGATAGAGAAATTCTTACTAAATTCGTTCAGGGGCTGTGATGCCACCTGGATTGACCATATCTAGACCCACAGCTGATTGAGACATAAGGGTGGACACTCTTGGGGCTGAGAGGTTTGGTGAGGTTGGGTGAGCAAAGGCAGACCCTTTAAAGTAAAACTGCGTGGTTCCCATCCCATGGGTCCCAAATCTCCAGGTTCAAGGGCATCTTCCTACTTCGAAAACGTGCATGAGAAACGCAGAAGATGGTACACCGTGTGATCGGGAAAGGTTTCTAAAACGCACCTCATTTCTCATCTCCTTGTGCTCGGGTTCGCCATTCCAGCCGCTTTACTAGCAATCTCCCTCCTTGGAGAATCAGCACCTTTAACCTCCTGTTCCGTACAGGTTGCAATTTGTCCTGAGGATGAACGGGAAGAGGGGGAACCAATGAGACACTAGCTCTAGGTGTGGGGACAGGCACAGGTCACTCTATTTTCCCATCAGGAAGAAGAATTAACCACAGGCTCAGCCTTCCGCCCGGAACCAGAATAGGGCCTCAAGCAATCCTGCGCTTTTGCGGCCAGCTCCCAAGAAAGCGAGTTGAAAAATGGAGCTCAGGGGCACTGCAATTCACAAACCTGCAGAGTTATAAATGATAACTCTCGTCCACAAATATATTGATGGAAGACAACAAAGAGGATTTGAAAGCAAGGCAGAATTGCAGGAAACAGATTTCAGGAGGTAGATTCGAATCGCCTTTAAAGCACGGGAAAAGCGGCAAAACCTCGACAATGATGCCCTTGGCCAAAAAGGGCGTATGCGTGTTTTCCTGAATATATTCAGGAAAAAACGCATACGCCCTTTTTGGCCAACCAAGCAACCTGGAAAGGCAAATCAGCGCTACAAAGAAGTCTCGCTTCCCATCGGTCAAAAGGGCCATGCTGAATAAAGTGTCAAAACCAGAAATGCAGGACAGGCCATGGAGAAACGGGAGCCTTGCTACGCTGATGGGCGGGATGTAAATTGCGAACCGCCACTCTGGAGAAGTGTACGGTGTGTCCTGAAACATCGAAAAAACTCAGCTTAGAGAGCATAGGGCACTTCCACTCATGGGCGTATAAATTGGGAAAACTAAAAATCAGCAAGACACAGGCACCCCAAAATTTAGGGCTGCTCTGTTGACAAGAACCTCCACTTCGTTGCAACGTAAATATCCCAAGAAAGAGAAAAATGGATAAAGAAGTTGTAGTCCTTATGTACAATGGGATATCACTCAGCCATGAAATCAACGTCATAAGGCTAGTAGCAGCATGATGAGTGAATTTAGGTATGACGATTCTAAGTGAAATAAGTCACACAGAAAAAGACACTTACCATAAGATATCACTTATAGAGGGAATGTAAAAACCGCTACCCTTGAACTGAATTACAAAACAGAACAGAGTCACACGTTTAGAAAACACACTATGGCTGCTTAACGGGAAAGGTGAGGTGGGGTGATGCATAAAACAAGGGTTTCAAATTAGCTCAGATACCGTTCCATAAACCCAATATGTAATAGACACGACCTACTCCTTGCTCAGTGAACTGGACTCAACACCCCCTATTCACCGCCCAAGAATATATCTGACTAGTTAAGAATCTTAAAACCTATGTATTGATATCTCTCTGTAAGTGGGTCAAGTGGGTGTAAAGCGGCATAAACACAGCAGTGAAAAGCAGCTAAACCCCTTTATAAAAATCAATCACTTTTAAAAACCCGTGAAACAAAGACTGTGAAAGATAGAGAAATTCTTACTAAATTCGTTCAGGGGCTGTGATGCCACCTGGATTGACCATATCTAGACCCACAGCTGATTGAGACATAAGGGTGGACACTCTTGGGGCTGAGAGGTTTGGTGAGGTTGGGTGAGCAAAGGCAGACCCTTTAAAGTAAAACTGCGTGGTTCCCATCCCATGGGTCCCAAATCTCCAGGTTCAAGGGCATCTTCCTACTTCGAAAACGTGCATGAGAAACGCAGAAGATGGTACACCGTGTGATCGGGAAAGGTTTCTAAAACGCACCTCATTTCTCATCTCCTTGTGCTCGGGTTCGCCATTCCAGCCGCTTTACTAGCAATCTCCCTCCTTGGAGAATCAGCACCTTTAACCTCCTGTTCCGTACAGGTTGCAATTTGTCCTGAGGATGAACGGGAAGAGGGGGAACCAATGAGACACTAGCTCTAGGTGTGGGGACAGGCACAGGTCACTCTATTTTCCCATCAGGAAGAAGAATTAACCACAGGCTCAGCCTTCCGCCCGGAACCAGAATAGGGCCTCAAGCAATCCTGCGCTTTTGCGGCCAGCTCCCAAGAAAGCGAGTTGAAAAATGGAGCTCAGGGGCACTGCAATTCACAAACCTGCAGAGTTATAAATGATAACTCTCGTCCACAAATATATTGATGGAAGACAACAAAGAGGATTTGAAAGCAAGGCAGAATTGCAGGAAACAGATTTCAGGAGGTAGATTCGAATCGCCTTTAAAGCACGGGAAAAGCGGCAAAACCTCGACAATGATGCCCTTGGCCAAAAAGGGCGTATGCGTGTTTTCCTGAATATATTCAGGAAAAAACGCATACGCCCTTTTTGGCCAACCAAGCAACCTGGAAAGGCAAATCAGCGCTACAAAGAAGTCTCGCTTCCCATCGGTCAAATAGGCCACGCTGAATAAAGTGTCAAACCCAGAAATGCAGGACAGGCCATGGAGAAACGGCAGCCTTGCTACGCTGATGGGCGGGATGTAAACTGCCAACAGCCACTCTGCAGAAGTGTACGGTGTGTCCTGAAACATCGAAAACACTCAGCTTAGAGAGCATAGGGCACTTCCTCTCACGGGCGTATAAATTGGGAAAACTAAAAATCAGCAAGGCACAGGCACCCCAAAGTTTAGGGCTGCTCTGTTGACAAGAACCTCCACTTCGTTACACCTTAAATATCCCAGGAAAGAGAAAAATGGATAAAGAAGTGGTGGTCCTTTTGTACAATGGAATATCACTCAGCCATGAAATCAACGTCATAAGGCTAGTAGCAGCATGATGAGTGGATTTAGGTACGACGATTCTAAGTGAAATAAGCCACACAGAAAACGACACTTATCATAAGATATCACTTATAGAGGGAATGTAAAACCGCTACCCTTGAACTGAATTACAAAACAGAACAGAGTCACACGTTTAGAAAACACACTATGGCTGCTTAACGGGAAAGGTGAGGTGGGGTGATGCATAAAACAAGGGTTTCAAATTAGCTCAGAGACCGTTCCATAAACCCAATATGTAATAGACAAGACCTACTCCTTGCTCAGTGATCTGGACTCAAAACCCCCTATTCACCGCCCAAGAATATATCTGACTAGTAAGAATCTTAAAACCTATGTATTGATATCTCTCTGTATGTGAGTCAAGTGGGTGTAAAGCGGCATAAACACAGCAGTAAAAAACAGCTAAACCCCTTTATAAAAATCAATTACTTTTAAAAACCCGTGAAACAAAGACAGTGAAAGAGAGAGAAATTCTTACAAAATTCGTTCAAGGGCTGTGATGCCACCTGGATTGACCATATCTAGACCCACAGCTGATTGAGGCATAAGGGTGGACACTCTTTGGGCTGAGAGGTTTGGTGAGGTTGGGTGAGCAAACGCAGACCCTTTAGAGTAATACTGCGTGGTACCCATCCCATGGGTCCCAAATCTCCAGGTTCAAGGGCATCTTCCTACATCGAAAACATGCATGAGAATCCCAGAAGATGGTACACCGTGTGATCGGGAAAGGTTTCTAAAACGCACCTCATTTCTCATCTCCTTGTGCTCGGGTTCGCCATTCCAGCCGCTTTACTAGCAATCTCCCTCCTTGGAGAATCAGCACCTTTAACCTCCTGTTCCGTACAGGTTGCAATTTGTCCTGAGGATGAACGGGAAGAGGGGGAACCAATGAGACACTAGCTCTAGGTGTTGGGACAGGCACAGGTCACTCTATTTTCCCATCAGGAAGAAGAATTAACCACAGGCTCAGCCTGCCGCCCGGGACCAGAATAGGGCCTGAAGCAATCCTGCGCTTTTGCGGCCAGCTCCCAAGAAAGCGAGTTGAAAAATGGAGCTCAGGGGCACTGCAATTCACAAACCTGCAGAGTTATAAATGATAACTCTCGTCCACAAATATATTGACGGAAGACAACAAAGAGGATTTGAAAGCAAGGCAGAATTGCAGGAAACAGATTTCAGGAGGAAGATTCGAATCGCCTTTAAAGCACGGGAAAAGCGGCAAAACCTCGACAATGATGCCCTTGGCCAAAAAGGGCGTATGCGTTTTTTCCTGAATATATTCAGGAAAAAACGCATACGCCCTTTTTGGCCAACCAAGCAACCTGGAAAGGCAAATCAGCGCTACAAAGAAGTCTCGCTTCCCATCGGTCAAAAGGGCCATGCTGAATAAAGTGTCAAAACCAGAAATGCAGGACAGGCCATGGAGAAACGGGAGCCTTGCTACGCTGATGGGCGGGATGTAAATTGCCAACAGCCACTCTGCAGAAGTGTACGGTGTGTCCTGAAACATCGAAAAAACTCAGCTTAGAGAGCATAGGGCACTTCCACTCATGGGCGTATAAATTGGGAAAACTAAAAATCAGCAAGACACAGGCACCCCAAAATTTAGGGCTGCTCTGTTGACAAGAACCTCCACTTCGTTGCAACGTAAATATCCCAAGAAAGAGAAAAATGGATAAAGAAGTTGTAGTCCTTATGTACAATGGGATATCACTCAGCCATGAAATCAACGTCATAAGGCTAGTAGCAGCATGATGAGTGAATTTAGGTATGACGATTCTAAGTGAAATAAGTCACACAGAAAAAGACACTTACCATAAGATATCACTTATAGAGGGAATGTAAAAACCGCGACCCTTGAACTGAATTACAAAACAGAACAGAGTCACACGTTTAGAAAACACACTATGGCTGCTTAACGGGAAAGGTGAGGTGGGGTGATGCATAAAACAAGGGTTTCAAATTAGCTCAGAGACCGTTCCATAAACCCAATATGTAATAGACACGACCTACTCCTTGCTCAGTGAACTGGACTCAACACCCCCTATTCACCGCCCAAGAATATATCTGACTAGTAAGAATCTTAAAACCTATGTATTGATATCTCTCTGTAAGTGAGTCAAGTGGGTGTAAAGCGGCATAAACACAGCAGTGAAAAGCAGCTAAACCCCTTTATAAAAATCAATCACTTTTAAAAACCCGTGAAACAAAGACAGTGAAAGATAGAGAAATTCTTACTAAATTCGTTCAGGGGCTGTGATGCCACCTGGATTGACCATATCTAGACCCACAGCTGATTGAGACATAAGGGTGGACACTCTTGGGGCTGAGAGGTTTGGTGAGGTTGGGTGAGCAAAGGCAGACCCTTTAAAGTAAAACTGCGTGGTTCCCATCCCATGGGTCCCAAATCTCCAGGTTCAAGGGCATCTTCCTACTTCGAAAACGTGCATGAGAAACGCAGAAGATGGTACACCGTGTGATCGGGAAAGGTTTCTAAAACGCACCTCATTTCTCATCTCCTTGTGCTCGGGTTCGCCATTCCAGCCGCTTTACTAGCAATCTCCCTCCTTGGAGAATCAGCACCTTTAACCTCCTGTTCCGTACAGGTTGCAATTTGTCCTGAGGATGAACGGGAAGAGGGGGAACCAATGAGACACTAGCTCTAGGTGTGGGGACAGGCACAGGTCACTCTATTTTCCCATCAGGAAGAAGAATTAACCACAGGCTCAGCCTTCCGCCCGGAACCAGAATAGGGCCTCAAGCAATCCTGCGCTTTTGCGGCCAGCTCCCAAGAAAGCGAGTTGAAAAATGGAGCTCAGGGGCACTGCAATTCACAAACCTGCAGAGTTATAAATGATAACTCTCGTCCACAAATATATTGACGGAAGACAACAAAGAGGATTTGAAAGCAAGGCAGAATTGCAGGAAACAGATTTCAGGAGGTAGATTCGAATCGCCTTTAAAGCACGGGAAAAGCGGCAAAACCTCGACAATGATGCCCTTGGCCAAAAAGGGCGTATGCGTGTTTTCCTGAATATATTCAGGAAAAAACGCATACGCCCTTTTTGGCCAACCAAGCAACCTGGAAAGGCAAATCAGCGCTACAAAGAAGTCTCGCTTCCCATCGGTCAAAAGGGCCATGCTGAATAAAGTGTCAAAACCAGAAATGCAGGACAGGCCATGGAGAAACGGGAGCCTTGCTACGCTGATGGGCGGGATGTAAATTGCGAACCGCCACTCTGGAGAAGTGTACGGTGTGTCCTGAAACATCGAAAAAACTCAGCTTAGAGAGCATAGGGCACTTCCACTCATGGGCGTATAAATTGGGAAAACTAAAAATCAGCAAGACACAGGCACCCCAAAATTTAGGGCTGCTCTGTTGACAAGAACCTCCACTTCGTTGCAACGTAAATATCCCAAGAAAGAGAAAAATGGATAAAGAAGTTGTAGTCCTTATGTACAATGGGATATCACTCAGCCATGAAATCAACGTCATAAGGCTAGTAGCAGCATGATGAGTGAATTTAGGTATGACGATTCTAAGTGAAATAAGTCACACAGAAAAAGACACTTACCATAAGATATCACTTATAGAGGGAATGTAAAAACCGCTACCCTTGAACTGAATTACAAAACAGAACAGAGTCACACGTTTAGAAAACACACTATGGCTGCTTAACGGGAAAGGTGAGGTGGGGTGATGCATAAAACAAGGGTTTCAAATTAGCTCAGATACCGTTCCATAAACCCAATATGTAATAGACACGACCTACTCCTTGCTCAGTGAACTGGACTCAACACCCCCTATTCACCGCCCAAGAATATATCTGACTAGTTAAGAATCTTAAAACCTATGTATTGATATCTCTCTGTAAGTGAGTCAAGTGGGTGTAAAGCGGCATAAACACAGCAGTGAAAAGCAGCTAAACCCCTTTATAAAAATCAATCACTTTTAAAAACCCGTGAAACAAAGACAGTGAAAGATAGAGAAATTCTTACTAAATTCGTTCAGGGGCTGTGATGCCACCTGGATTGACCATATCTAGACCCACAGCTGATTGAGACATAAGGGTGGACACTCTTGGGGCTGAGAGGTTTGGTGAGGTTGGGTGAGCAAAGGCAGACCCTTTAAAGTAAAACTGCGTGGTTCCCATCCCATGGGTCCCAAATCTCCAGGTTCAAGGGCATCTTCCTACTTCGAAAACGTGCATGAGAAACGCAGAAGATGGTACACCGTGTGATCGGGAAAGGTTTCTAAAACGCACCTCATTTCTCATCTCCTTGTGCTCGGGTTCGCCATTCCAGCCGCTTTACTAGCAATCTCCCTCCTTGGAGAATCAGCACCTTTAACCTCCTGTTCCGTACAGGTTGCAATTTGTCCTGAGGATGAACGGGAAGAGGGGGAACCAATGAGACACTAGCTTTAGGTGTTGGGACAGGCACAGGTCACTCTATTTTCCCATCAGGAAGAAGAATTAACCACAGGCTCAGCCTTCCGCCCGGAACCAGAATAGGGCCTAAAGCAATCCTGCGCTTTTGCGGCCAGCTCCCAAGAAAGCGAGTTGAAAAATGGAGCTCAGGGGCACTGCAATTCACAAACCTGCAGAGTTATAAATGATAACTCTCGTCCACAAATATATTGACGGAAGACAACGAAGAGGATTTGAAAGCAAGGCAGAATTGCAGGAAACAGATTTCAGGAGGTAGATTCGAATCGCCTTTAAAGCACGGGAAAAGCGGCAAAACCTCGACAATGATGCCCTTGGCCAAAAAGGGCGTATGCGTGTTTTCCTGAATATATTCAGGAAAAAACGCATACGCCCTTTTTGGCCAACCAAGCAACCTGGAAAGGCAAATCAGCGCTACAAAGAAGTCTCGCTTCCCATCGGTCAAAAGGGCCATGCTGAATAAAGTGTCAAAACCAGAAATGCAGGACAGGCCATGGAGAAACGGGAGCCTTGCTACGCTGATGGGCGGGATGTAAATTGCGAACCGCCACTCTGGAGAAGTGTACGGTGTGTCCTGAAACATCGAAAAAACTCAGCTTAGAGAGCATAGGGCACTTCCACTCATGGGCGTATAAATTGGGAAAACTAAAAATCAGCAAGACACAGGCACCCCAAAATTTAGGGCTGCTCTGTTGACAAGAACCTCCACTTCATTGCAACGTAAATATCCCAAGAAAGAGAAAAATGGATAAAGAAGTTGTAGTCCTTATGTACAATGGGATATCACTCAGCCATGAAATCAACGTCATAAGGCTAGTAGCAGCATGATGAGTGAATTTAGGTATGACGATTCTAAGTGAAATAAGTCACACAGAAAAAGACACTTACCATAAGATATCACTTATAGAGGGAATGTAAAAACCGCTACCCTTGAACTGAATTACAAAACAGAACAGAGTCACACGTTTAGAAAACACACTATGGCTGCTTAACGGGAAAGGTGAGGTGGGGTGATGCATAAAACAAGGGTTTCAAATTAGCTCAGATACCGTTCCATAAACCCAATATGTAATAGACACGACCTACTCCTTGCTCAGTGAACTGGACTCAACACCCCCTATTCACCGCCCAAGAATATATCTGACTAGTTAAGAATCTTAAAACCTATGTATTGATATCTCTCTGTAAGTGAGTCAAGTGGGTGTAAAGCGGCATAAACACAGCAGTGAAAAGCAGCTAAACCCCTTTATAAAAATCAATCACTTTTAAAAACCCGTGAAACAAAGACAGTGAAAGATAGAGAAATTCTTACTAAATTCGTTCAGGGGCTGTGATGCCACCTGGATTGACCATATCTAGACCCACAGCTGATTGAGACATAAGGGTGGACACTCTTGGGGCTGAGAGGTTTGGTGAGGTTGGGTGAGCAAAGGCAGACCCTTTAAAGTAAAACTGCGTGGTTCCCATCCCATGGGTCCCAAATCTCCAGGTTCAAGGGCATCTTCCTACTTCGAAAACGTGCATGAGAAACGCAGAAGATGGTACACCGTGTGATCGGGAAAGGTTTCTAAAACGCACCTCATTTCTCATCTCCTTGTGCTCGGGTTCGCCATTCCAGCCGCTTTACTAGCAATCTCCCTCCTTGGAGAATCAGCACCTTTAACCTCCTGTTCCGTACAGGTTGCAATTTGTCCTGAGGATGAACGGGAAGAGGGGGAACCAATGAGACACTAGCTTTAGGTGTTGGGACAGGCACAGGTCACTCTATTTTCCCATCAGGAAGAAGAATTAACCACAGGCTCAGCCTTCCGCCCGGAACCAGAATAGGGCCTAAAGCAATCCTGCGCTTTTGCGGCCAGCTCCCAAGAAAGCGAGTTGAAAAATGGAGCTCAGGGGCACTGCAATTCACAAACCTGCAGAGTTATAAATGATAACTCTCGTCCACAAATATATTGACGGAAGACAACGAAGAGGATTTGAAAGCAAGGCAGAATTGCAGGAAACAGATTTCAGGAGGTAGATTCGAATCGCCTTTAAAGCACGGGAAAAGCGGCAAAACCTCGACAATGATGCCCTTGGCCAAAAAGGGCGTATGCGTGTTTTCCTGAATATATTCAGGAAAAAACGCATACGCCCTTTTTGGCCAACCAAGCAACCTGGAAAGGCAAATCAGCGCTACAAAGAAGTCTCGCTTCCCATCGGTCAAAAGGGCCATGCTGAATAAAGTGTCAAAACCAGAAATGCAGGACAGGCCATGGAGAAACGGGAGCCTTGCTACGCTGATGGGCGGGATGTAAATTGCGAACCGCCACTCTGGAGAAGTGTACGGTGTGTCCTGAAACATCGAAAAAACTCAGCTTAGAGAGCATAGGGCACTTCCACTCATGGGCGTATAAATTGGGAAAACTAAAAATCAGCAAGACACAGGCACCCCAAAATTTAGGGCTGCTCTGTTGACAAGAACCTCCACTTCGTTGCAACGTAAATATCCCAAGAAAGAGAAAAATGGATAAAGAAGTTGTAGTCCTTATGTACAATGGGATATCACTCAGCCATGAAATCAACGTCATAAGGCTAGTAGCAGCATGATGAGTGAATTTAGGTATGACGATTCTAAGTGAAATAAGTCACACAGAAAAAGACACTTACCATAAGATATCACTTATAGAGGGAATGTAAAAACCGCGACCCTTGAACTGAATTACAAAACAGAACAGAGTCACACGTTTAGAAAACACACTATGGCTGCTTAACGGGAAAGGTGAGGTGGGGTGATGCATAAAACAAGGGTTTCAAATTAGCTCAGATACCGTTCCATAAACCCAATATGTAATAGACACGACCTACTCCTTGCTCAGTGAACTGGACTCAACACCCCCTATTCACCGCCCAAGAATATATCTGACTAGTAAGAATCTTAAAACCTATGTATTGATATCTCTCTGTAAGTGAGTCAAGTGGGTGTAAAGCGGCATAAACACAGCAGTGAAAAGCAGCTAAACCCCTTTATAAAAATCAATCACTTTTAAAAACCCGTGAAACAAAGACAGTGAAAGATAGAGAAATTCTTACTAAATTCGTTCAGGGGCTGTGATGCCACCTGGATTGACCATATCTAGACCCACAGCTGATTGAGACATAAGGGTGGACACTCTTGGGGCTGAGAGGTTTGGTGAGGTTGGGTGAGCAAACGCAGACCCTTTAGAGTAATACTGCGTGGTACCCATCCCATGGGTCCCAAATCTCCAGGTTCAAGGGCATCTTCCTACATCGAAAACATGCATGAGAATCCCAGAAGATGGTACACCGTGTGATCGGGAAAGGTTTCTAAAACGCACCTCATTTCTCATCTCCTTGTGCTCGGGTTCGCCATTCCAGCCGCTTTACTAGCAATCACCCTCCTTGGAGAATCAGCACCTTTAACCTCCTGTTCCGTACAGGTTGCAATTTGTCCTGAGGATGAACGGGAAGAGGGGGAACCAATGAGACACTAGCTTTAGGTGTTGGGACAGGCACAGGTCACTCTATTTTCCCATCAGGAAGAAGAATTAACCACAGGCTCAGCCTGCCGCCCGGGACCAGAATAGGGCCTGAAGCAATCCTGCGCTTTTGCAGCCAGCTCCCAAGAAAGCGAGTTGAAAAATGGAGCTCAGGGGCACTGCAATTCACAGACCTGCAGAGTTATAAATGATAACTCTCGTCCACAAATATATTGACGGAAGACAACAAAGAGGATTTGAAAGCAAGGCAGAATTGCAGGAAACAGATTTCAGGAGGAAGATTCGAATCGCCTTTAAAGCACGGGAAAAGCGGCAAAACCTCGACAATGATGCCCTTGGCCAAAAAGGGCGTATGCGTTTTTTCCTGAATATATTCAGGAAAAAACGCATACGCCCTTTTTGGCCAACCAAGCAACCTGGAAAGGCAAATCAGCGCTACAAAGAAGTCTCGCTTCCCATCGGTCAAAAGGGCCATGCTGAATAAAGTGTCAAAACCAGAAATGCAGGACAGGCCATGGAGAAACGGGAGCCTTGCTACGCTGATGGGCGGGATGTAAATTGCCAACAGCCACTCTGCAGAAGTGTACGGTGTGTCCTGAAACATCGAAAACACTCAGCTTAGAGAGCATAGGGCACTTCCTCTCACGGGCGTATAAATTGGGAAAACTAAAAATCAGCAAGGCACAGGCACCCCAAAGTTTAGGGCTGCTCTGTTGACAAGAACCTCCACTTCGTTACACCTTAAATATCCCAGGAAAGAGAAAAATGGATAAAGAAGTTGTGGTCCTTTTGTACAATGGAATATCACTCAGCCATGAAATAACGTCATAAGGCTAGTAGCAGCATGATGAGTGGATTTAGGTACGACGATTCTAAGTGAAATAAGCCAAACAGAAAACGACACTTATCATAAGATATCACTTATAGAGGGAATGTAAAACCGCTACCCTTGAACTGAATTACAAAACAGAACAGAGTCACACGTTTAGAAAACACACTATGGCTGCTTAACGGGAAAGGTGAGGTGGGGTGATGCATAAAACAAGGGTTTCAAATTAGCTCAGATACCGTTCCATAAACCCAATATGTAATAGACACGACCTACTCCTTGCTCAGTGAACTGGACTCAACACCCCCTATTCACCGCCCAAGAATATATCTGACTAGTAAGAATCTTAAAACCTATGTATTGATATCTCTCTGTAAGTGAGTCAAGTGGGTGTAAAGCGGCATAAACACAGCAGTGAAAAGCAGCTAAACCCCTTTATAAAAATCAATCACTTTTAAAAACCCGTGAAACAAAGACAGTGAAAGATAGAGAAATTCTTACTAAATTCGTTCAGGGGCTGTGATGCCACCTGGATTGACCATATCTAGACCCACAGCTGATTGAGACATAAGGGTGGACACTCTTGGGGCTGAGAGGTTTGGTGAGGTTGGGTGAGCAAACGCAGACCCTTTAGAGTAATACTGCGTGGTACCCATCCCATGGGTCCCAAATCTCCAGGTTCAAGGGCATCTTCCTACATCGAAAACATGCATGAGAATCCCAGAAGATGGTACACCGTGTGATCGGGAAAGGTTTCTAAAACGCACCTCATTTCTCATCTCCTTGTGCTCGGGTTCGCCATTCCAGCCGCTTTACTAGCAATCACCCTCCTTGGAGAATCAGCACCTTTAACCTCCTGTTCCGTACAGGTTGCAATTTGTCCTGAGGATGAACGGGAAGAGGGGGAACCAATGAGACACTAGCTTTAGGTGTTGGGACAGGCACAGGTCACTCTATTTTCCCATCAGGAAGAAGAATTAACCACAGGCTCAGCCTGCCGCCCGGGACCAGAATAGGGCCTGAAGCAATCCTGCGCTTTTGCGGCCAGCTCCCAAGAAAGCGAGTTGAAAAATGGAGCTCAGGGGCACTGCAATTCACAGACCTGCAGAGTTATAAATGATAACTCTCGTCCACAAATATATTGACGGAAGACAACAAAGAGGATTTGAAAGCAAGGCAGAATTGCAGGAAACAGATTTCAGGAGGAAGATTCGAATCGCCTTTAAAGCACGGGAAAAGCGGCAAAACCTCGACAATGATGCCCTTGGCCAAAAAGGGCGTATGCGTTTTTTCCTGAATATATTCAGGAAAAAACGCATACGCCCTTTTTGGCCAACCAAGCAACCTGGAAAGGCAAATCAGCGCTACAAAGAAGTCTCGCTTCCCATCGGTCAAAAGGGCCATGCTGAATAAAGTGTCAAAACCAGAAATGCAGGACAGGCCATGGAGAAACGGGAGCCTTGCTACGCTGATGGGCGGGATGTAAATTGCCAACAGCCACTCTGCAGAAGTGTACGGTGTGTCCTGAAACATCGAAAACACTCAGCTTAGAGAGCATAGGGCACTTCCTCTCACGGGCGTATAAATTGGGAAAACTAAAAATCAGCAAGGCACAGGCACCCCAAAGTTTAGGGCTGCTCTGTTGACAAGAACCTCCACTTCGTTACACCTTAAATATCCCAGGAAAGAGAAAAATGGATAAAGAAGTTGTGGTCCTTTTGTACAATGGAATATCACTCAGCCATGAAATCAACGTCATAAGGCTAGTAGCAGCATGATGAGTGGATTTAGGTACGACGATTCTAAGTGAAATAAGCCACACAGAAAACGACACTTATCATAAGATATCACTTATAGAGGGAATGTAAAACCGCTACCCTTGAACTGAATTACAAAACAGAACAGAGTCACACGTTTAGAAAACACACTATGGCTGCTTAACGGGAAAGGTGAGGTGGGGTGATGCATAAAACAAGGGTTTCAAATTAGCTCAGAGACCGTTCCATAAACCCAATATGTAATAGACAAGACCTACTCCTTGCTCAGTGATCTGGACTCAAAACCCCCTATTCACCGCCCAAGAATATATCTGACTAGTAAGAATCTTAAAACCTATGTATTGATATCTCTCTGTATGTGAGTCAAGTGGGTGTAAAGCGGCATAAACACAGCAGTAAAAAACAGCTAAACCCCTTTATAAAAATCAATTACTTTTAAAAACCCGTGAAACAAAGACAGTGAAAGAGAGAGAAATTCTTACAAAATTCGTTCAAGGGCTGTGATGCCACCTGGATTGACCATATCTAGACCCACAGCTGATTGAGGCATAAGGGTGGACACTCTTGGGGCTGAGAGGTTTGGTGAGGTTGGGTGAGCAAACGCAGACCCTTTAGAGTAATACTGCGTGGTACCCATCCCATGGGTCCCAAATCTCCAGGTTCAAGGGCATCTTCCTACATCGAAAACATGCATGAGAATCCCAGAAGATGGTACACCGTGTGATCGGGAAAGGTTTCTAAAACGCACCTCATTTCTCATCTCCTTGTGCTCGGGTTCGCCATTCCAGCCGCTTTACTAGCAATCTCCCTCCTTGGAGAATCAGCACCTTTAACCTCCTGTTCCGTACAGGTTGCAATTTGTCCTGAGGATGAACGGGAAGAGGGGGAACCAATGAGACACTAGCTCTAGGTGTTGGGACAGGCACAGGTCACTCTATTTTCCCATCAGGAAGAAGAATTAACCACAGGCTCAGCCTGCCGCCCGGGACCAGAATAGGGCCTGAAGCAATCCTGCGCTTTTGCGGCCAGGTCCCAAGAAAGCGAGTTGAAAAATGGAGCTCAGGGGCACTGCAATTCACAAACCTGCAGAGTTATAAATGATAACTCTCGTCCACAAATATATTGACGGAAGACAACAAAGAGGATTTGAAAGCAAGGCAGAATTGCAGGAAACAGATTTCAGGAGGAAGATTCGAATCGCCTTTAAAGCACGGGAAAAGCGGCAAAACCTCGACAATGATGCCCTTGGCCAAAAAGGGCGTATGCGTTTTTTCCTGAATATATTCAGGAAAAAACGCATACGCCCTTTTTGGCCAACCAAGCAACCTGGAAAGGCAAATCAGCGCTACAAAGAAGTCTCGCTTCCCATCGGTCAAAAGGGCCATGCTGAATAAAGTGTCAAAACCAGAAATGCAGGACAGGCCATGGAGAAACGGGAGCCTTGCTACGCTGATGGGCGGGATGTAAATTGCGAACCGCCACTCTGGAGAAGTGTACGGTGTGTCCTGAAACATCGAAAAAACTCAGCTTAGAGAGCATAGGGCACTTCCACTCATGGGCGTATAAATTGGGAAAACTAAAAATCAGCAAGACACAGGCACCCCAAAATTTAGGGCTGCTCTGTTGACAAGAACCTCCACTTCGTTGCAACGTAAATATCCCAAGAAAGAGAAAAATGGATAAAGAAGTTGTAGTCCTTATGTACAATGGGATATCACTCAGCCATGAAATCAATGTCATAAGGCTAGTAGCAGCATGATGAGTGAATTTAGGTATGACGATTCTAAGTGAAATAAGTCACACAGAAAAAGACACTTACCATAAGATATCACTTATAGAGGGAATGTAAAAACCGCTACCCTTGAACTGAATTACAAAACAGAACAGAGTCACACGTTTAGAAAACACACTATGGCTGCTTAACGGGAAAGGTGAGGTGGGGTGATGCATAAAACAAGGGTTTCAAATTAGCTCAGATACCGTTCCATAAACCCAATATGTAATAGACACGACCTACTCCTTGCTCAGTGAACTGGACTCAACACCCCCTATTCACCGCCCAAGAATATATCTGACTAGTAAGAATCTTAAAACCTATGTATTGATATCTCTCTGTAAGTGAGTCAAGTGGGTGTAAAGCGGCATAAACACAGCAGTGAAAAGCAGCTAAACCCCTTTATAAAAATCAATCACTTTTAAAAACCCGTGAAACAAAGACAGTGAAAGATAGAGAAATTCTTACTAAATTCGTTCAGGGGCTGTGATGCCACCTGGATTGACCATATCTAGACCCACAGCTGATTGAGACATAAGGGTGGACACTCTTGGGGCTGAGAGGTTTGGTGAGGTTGGGTGAGCAAAGGCAGACCCTTTAAAGTAAAACTGCGTGGTTCCCATCCCATGGGTCCCAAATCTCCAGGTTCAAGGGCATCTTCCTACTTCGAAAACGTGCATGAGAAACGCAGAAGATGGTACACCGTGTGATCGGGAAAGGTTTCTAAAACGCACCTCATTTCTCATCTCCTTGTGCTCGGGTTCGCCATTCCAGCCGCTTTACTAGCAATCTCCCTCCTTGGAGAATCAGCACCTTTAACCTCCTGTTCCGTACAGGTTGCAATTTGTCCTGAGGATGAACGGGAAGAGGGGGAACCAATGAGACACTAGCTCTAGGTGTGGGGACAGGCACAGGTCACTCTATTTTCCCATCAGGAAGAAGAATTAACCACAGGCTCAGCCTTCCGCCCGGAACCAGAATAGGGCCTCAAGCAATCCTGCGCTTTTGCGGCCAGCTCCCAAGAAAGCGAGTTGAAAAATGGAGCTCAGGGGCACTGCAATTCACAAACCTGCAGAGTTATAAATGATAACTCTCGTCCACAAATATATTGATGGAAGACAACAAAGAGGATTTGAAAGCAAGGCAGAATTGCAGGAAACAGATTTCAGGAGGTAGATTCGAATCGCCTTTAAAGCACGGGAAAAGCGGCAAAACCTCGACAATGATGCCCTTGGCCAAAAAGGGCGTATGCGTGTTTTCCTGAATATATTCAGGAAAAAACGCATACGCCCTTTTTGGCCAACCAAGCAACCTGGAAAGGCAAATCAGCGCTACAAAGAAGTCTCGCTTCCCATCGGTCAAAAGGGCCATGCTGAATAAAGTGTCAAAACCAGAAATGCAGGACAGGCCATGGAGAAACGGGAGCCTTGCTACGCTGATGGGCGGGATGTAAATTGCGAACCGCCACTCTGGAGAAGTGTACGGTGTGTCCTGAAACATCGAAAAAACTCAGCTTAGAGAGCATAGGGCACTTCCACTCATGGGCGTATAAATTGGGAAAACTAAAAATCAGCAAGACACAGGCACCCCAAAATTTAGGGCTGCTCTGTTGACAAGAACCTCCACTTCGTTGCAACGTAAATATCCCAAGAAAGAGAAAAATGGATAAAGAAGTTGTAGTCCTTATGTACAATGGGATATCACTCAGCCATGAAATCAACGTCATAAGGCTAGTAGCAGCATGATGAGTGAATTTAGGTATGACGATTCTAAGTGAAATAAGTCACACAGAAAAAGACACTTACCATAAGATATCACTTATAGAGGGAATGTAAAAACCGCTACCCTTGAACTGAATTACAAAACAGAACAGAGTCACACGTTTAGAAAACACACTATGGCTGCTTAACGGGAAAGGTGAGGTGGGGTGATGCATAAAACAAGGGTTTCAAATTAGCTCAGATACCGTTCCATAAACCCAATATGTAATAGACACGACCTACTCCTTGCTCAGTGAACTGGACTCAACACCCCCTATTCACCGCCCAAGAATATATCTGACTAGTAAGAATCTTAAAACCTATGTATTGATATCTCTCTGTAAGTGAGTCAAGTGGGTGTAAAGCGGCATAAACACAGCAGTGAAAAGCAGCTAAACCCCTTTATAAAAATCAATCACTTTTAAAAACCCGTGAAACAAAGACAGTGAAAGATAGAGAAATTCTTACTAAATTCGTTCAGGGGCTGTGATGCCACCTGGATTGACCATATCTAGACCCACAGCTGATTGAGACATAAGGGTGGACACTCTTGGGGCTGAGAGGTTTGGTGAGGTTGGGTGAGCAAAGGCAGACCCTTTAAAGTAAAACTGCGTGGTTCCCATCCCATGGGTCCCAAATCTCCAGGTTCAAGGGCATCTTCCTACTTCGAAAACGTGCATGAGAAACGCAGAAGATGGTACACCGTGTGATCGGGAAAGGTTTCTAAAACGCACCTCATTTCTCATCTCCTTGTGCTCGGGTTCGCCATTCCAGCCGCTTTACTAGCAATCTCCCTCCTTGGAGAATCAGCACCTTTAACCTCCTGTTCCGTACAGGTTGCAATTTGTCCTGAGGATGAACGGGAAGAGGGGGAACCAATGAGACACTAGCTCTAGGTGTTGGGACAGGCACAGGTCACTCTATTTTCCCATCAGGAAGAAGAATTAACCACAGGCTCAGCCTTCCGCCCGGAACCAGAATAGGGCCTCAAGCAATCCTGCGCTTTTGCGGCCAGCTCCCAAGAAAGCGAGTTGAAAAATGGAGCTCAGGGGCACTGCAATTCACAAACCTGCAGAGTTATAAATGATAACTCTCGTCCACAAATATATTGATGGAAGACAACAAAGAGGATTTGAAAGCAAGGCAGAATTGCAGGAAACAGATTTCAGGAGGTAGATTCGAATCGCCTTTAAAGCACGGGAAAAGCGGCAAAACCTCGACAATGATGCCCTTGGCCAAAAAGGGCGTATGCGTGTTTTCCTGAATATATTCAGGAAAAAACGCATACGCCCTTTTTGGCCAACCAAGCAACCTGGAAAGGCAAATCAGCGCTACAAAGAAGTCTCGCTTCCCATCGGTCAAAAGGGCCACGCTGAATAAAGTGTCAAACCCAGAAATGCAGGACAGGCCATGGAGAAACGGGAGCCTTGCTACGCTGATGGGCGGGATGTAAACTGCCAACAGCCACTCTGCAGAAGTGTACGGTGTGTCCTGAAACATCGAAAACACTCAGCTTAGAGAGCATAGGGCACTTCCTCTCACGGGCGTATAAATTGGGAAAACTAAAAATCAGCAAGGCACAGGCACCCCAAAGTTTAGGGCTGCTCTGTTGACAAGAACCTCCACTTCGTTACACCTTAAATATCCCAGGAAAGAGAAAAATGGATAAAGAAGTTGTGGTCCTTTTGTACAATGGAATATCACTCAGCCATGAAATCAACGTCATAAGGCTAGTAGCAGCATGATGAGTGGATTTAGGTACGACGATTCTAAGTGAAATAAGCCACACAGAAAACGACACTTATCATAAGATATCACTTATAGAGGGAATGTAAAACCGCTACCCTTGAACTGAATTACAAAACAGAACAGAGTCACACGTTTAGAAAACACACTATGGCTGCTTAACGGGAAAGGTGAGGTGGGGTGATGCATAAAACAAGGGTTTCAAATTAGCTCAGAGACCGTTCCATAAACCCAATATGTAATAGACAAGACCTACTCCTTGCTCAGTGATCTGGACTCAAAACCCCCTATTCACCGCCCAAGAATATATCTGACTAGTAAGAATCTTAAAACCTATGTATTGATATCTCTCTGTATGTGAGTCAAGTGGGTGTAAAGCGGCATAAACACAGCAGTAAAAAACAGCTAAACCCCTTTATAAAAATCAATTACTTTTAAAAACCCGTGAAACAAAGACAGTGAAAGAGAGAGAAATTCTTACAAAATTCGTTCAAGGGCTGTGATGCCACCTGGATTGACCATATCTAGACCCACAGCTGATTGAGGCATAAGGGTGGACACTCTTGGGGCTGAGAGGTTTGGTGAGGTTGGGTGAGCAAACGCAGACCCTTTAGAGTAATACTGCGTGGTACCCATCCCATGGTTCCCAAATCTCCAGGTTCAAGGGCATCTTCCTACATCGAAAACATGCATGAGAATCCCAGAAGATGGTACACCGTGTGATCGGGAAAGGTTTCTAAAACGCACCTCATTTCTCATCTCCTTGTGCTCGGGTTCGCCATTCCAGCCGCTTTACTAGCAATCTCCCTCCTTGGAGAATCAGCACCTTTAACCTCCTGTTCCGTACAGGTTGCAATTTGTCCTGAGGATGAACGGGAAGAGGGGGAACTAATGAGACACTAGCTCTAGGTGTTGGGACAGGCACAGGTCACTCTATTTTCCCATCAGGAAGAAGAATTAACCACAGGCTCAGCCTGCCGCCCGGGACCAGAATAGGGCCTGAAGCAATCCTGCGCTTTTGCGGCCAGCTCCCAAGAAAGCGAGTTGAAAAATGGAGCTCAGGGGCACTGCAATTCACAGACCTGCAGAGTTATAAATGATAACTCTCGTCCACAAATATATTGACGGAAGACAACAAAGAGGATTTGAAAGCAAGGCAGAATTGCAGGAAACAGATTTCAGGAGGAAGATTCGAATCGCCTTTAAAGCACGGGAAAAGCGGCAAAACCTCGACAATGATGCCCTTGGCCAAAAAGGGCGTATGCGTTTTTTCCTGAATATATTCAGGAAAAAACGCATACGCCCTTTTTGGCCAACCAAGCAACCTGGAAAGGCAAATCAGCGCTACAAAGAAGTCTCGCTTCCCATCGGTCAAAAGGGCCATGCTGAATAAAGTGTCAAAACCAGAAATGCAGGACAGGCCATGGAGAAACGGGAGCCTTGCTACGCTGATGGGCGGGATGTAAATTGCGAACCGCCACTCTGGAGAAGTGTACGGTGTGTCCTGAAACATCGAAAAAACTCAGCTTAGAGAGCATAGGGCACTTCCACTCATGGGCGTATAAATTGGGAAAACTAAAAATCAGCAAGACACAGGCACCCCAAAATTTAGGGCTGCTCTGTTGACAAGAACCTCCACTTCGTTGCAACGTAAATATCCCAAGAAAGAGAAAAATGGATAAAGAAGTTGTAGTCCTTATGTACAATGGGATATCACTCAGCCATGAAATCAATGTCATAAGGCTAGTAGCAGCATGATGAGTGAATTTAGGTATGACGATTCTAAGTGAAATAAGTCACACAGAAAAAGACACTTACCATAAGATATCACTTATAGAGGGAATGTAAAAACCGTGACCCTTGAACTGAATTACAAAACAGAACAGAGTCACACGTTTAGAAAACACACTATGGCTGCTTAACGGGAAAGGTGAGGTGGGGTGATGCATAAAACAAGGGTTTCAAATTAGCTCAGATACCGTTCCATAAACCCAATATGTAATAGACACGACCTACTCCTTGCTCAGTGAACTGGACTCAACACCCCCTATTCACCGCCCAAGAATATATCTGACTAGTAAGAATCTTAAAACCTATGTATTGATATCTCTCTGTAAGTGAGTCAAGTGGGTGTAAAGCGGCATAAACACAGCAGTGAAAAGCAGCTAAACCCCTTTATAAAAATCAATCACTTTTAAAAACCCGTGAAACAAAGACAGTGAAAGATAGAGAAATTCTTACTAAATTCGTTCAGGGGCTGTGATGCCACCTGGATTGACCATATCTAGACCCACAGCTGATTGAGACATAAGGGTGGACACTCTTGGGGCTGAGAGGTTTGGTGAGGTTGGGTGAGCAAAGGCAGACCCTTTAAAGTAAAACTGCGTGGTTCCCATCCCATGGGTCCCAAATCTCCAGGTTCAAGGGCATCTTCCTACTTCGAAAACGTGCATGAGAAACGCAGAAGATGGTACACCGTGTGATCGGGAAAGGTTTCTAAAACGCACCTCATTTCTCATCTCCTTGTGCTCGGGTTCGCCATTCCAGCCGCTTTACTAGCAATCTCCCTCCTTGGAGAATCAGCACCTTTAACCTCCTGTTCCGTACAGGTTGCAATTTGTCCTGAGGATGAACGGGAAGAGGGGGAACCAATGAGACACTAGCTCTAGGTGTGGGGACAGGCACAGGTCACTCTATTTTCCCATCAGGAAGAAGAATTAACCACAGGCTCAGCCTTCCGCCCGGAACCAGAATAGGGCCTCAAGCAATCCTGCGCTTTTGCGGCCAGCTCCCAAGAAAGCGAGTTGAAAAATGGAGCTCAGGGGCACTGCAATTCACAAACCTGCAGAGTTATAAATGATAACTCTCGTCCACAAATATATTGATGGAAGACAACAAAGAGGATTTGAAAGCAAGGCAGAATTGCAGGAAACAGATTTCAGGAGGTAGATTCGAATCGCCTTTAAAGCACGGGAAAAGCGGCAAAACCTCGACAATGATGCCCTTGGCCAAAAAGGGCGTATGCGTGTTTTCCTGAATATATTCAGGAAAAAACGCATACGCCCTTTTTGGCCAACCAAGCAACCTGGAAAGGCAAATCAGCGCTACAAAGAAGTCTCGCTTCCCATCGGTCAAAAGGGCCACGCTGAATAAAGTGTCAAACCCAGAAATGCAGGACAGGCCATGGAGAAACGGGAGCCTTGCTACGCTGATGGGCGGGATGTAAACTGCCAACAGCCACTCTGCAGAAGTGTACGGTGTGTCCTGAAACATCGAAAACACTCAGCTTAGAGAGCATAGGGCACTTCCTCTCACGGGCGTATAAATTGGGAAAACTAAAAATCAGCAAGGCACAGGCACCCCAAAGTTTAGGGCTGCTCTGTTGACAAGAACCTCCACTTCGTTACACCTTAAATATCCCAGGAAAGAGAAAAATGGATAAAGAAGTTGTGGTCCTTTTGTACAATGGAATATCACTCAGCCATGAAATCAACGTCATAAGGCTAGTAGCAGCATGATGAGTGGATTTAGGTACGACGATTCTAAGTGAAATAAGCCACACAGAAAACGACACTTATCATAAGATATCACTTATAGAGGGAATGTAAAACCGCTACCCTTGAACTGAATTACAAAACAGAACAGAGTCACACGTTTAGAAAACACACTATGGCTGCTTAACGGGAAAGGTGAGGTGGGGTGATGCATAAAACAAGGGTTTCAAATTAGCTCAGAGACCGTTCCATAAACCCAATATGTAATAGACAAGACCTACTCCTTGCTCAGTGATCTGGACTCAAAACCCCCTATTCACCGCCCAAGAATATATCTGACTAGTAAGAATCTTAAAACCTATGTATTGATATCTCTCTGTATGTGAGTCAAGTGGGTGTAAAGCGGCATAAACACAGCAGTAAAAAACAGCTAAACCCCTTTATAAAAATCAATTACTTTTAAAAACCCGTGAAACAAAGACAGTGAAAGAGAGAGAAATTCTTACAAAATTCGTTCAAGGGCTGTGATGCCACCTGGATTGACCATATCTAGACCCACAGCTGATTGAGGCATAAGGGTGGACACTCTTGGGGCTGAGAGGTTTGGTGAGGTTGGGTGAGCAAACGCAGACCCTTTAGAGTAATACTGCGTGGTACCCATCCCATGGTTCCCAAATCTCCAGGTTCAAGGGCATCTTCCTACATCGAAAACATGCATGAGAATCCCAGAAGATGGTACACCGTGTGATCGGGAAAGGTTTCTAAAACGCACCTCATTTCTCATCTCCTTGTGCTCGGGTTCGCCATTCCAGCCGCTTTACTAGCAATCTCCCTCCTTGGAGAATCAGCACCTTTAACCTCCTGTTCCGTACAGGTTGCAATTTGTCCTGAGGATGAACGGGAAGAGGGGGAACCAATGAGACACTAGCTCTAGGTGTTGGGACAGGCACAGGTCACTCTATTTTCCCATCAGGAAGAAGAATTAACCACAGGCTCAGCCTGCCGCCCGGGACCAGAATAGGGCCTGAAGCAATCCTGCGCTTTTGCGGCCAGCTCCCAAGAAAGCGAGTTGAAAAATGGAGCTCAGGGGCACTGCAATTCACAGACCTGCAGAGTTATAAATGATAACTCTCGTCCACAAATATATTGACGGAAGACAACAAAGAGGATTTGAAAGCAAGGCAGAATTGCAGGAAACAGATTTCAGGAGGAAGATTCGAATCGCCTTTAAAGCACGGGAAAAGCGGCAAAACCTCGACAATGATGCCCTTGGCCAAAAAGGGCGTATGCGTTTTTTCCTGAATATATTCAGGAAAAAACGCATACGCCCTTTTTGGCCAACCAAGCAACCTGGAAAGGCAAATCAGCGCTACAAAGAAGTCTCGCTTCCCATCGGTCAAAAGGGCCATGCTGAATAAAGTGTCAAAACCAGAAATGCAGGACAGGCCATGGAGAAACGGGAGCCTTGCTACGCTGATGGGCGGGATGTAAATTGCGAACCGCCACTCTGGAGAAGTGTACGGTGTGTCCTGAAACATCGAAAAAACTCAGCTTAGAGAGCATAGGGCACTTCCACTCATGGGCGTATAAATTGGGAAAACTAAAAATCAGCAAGACACAGGCACCCCAAAATTTAGGGCTGCTCTGTTGACAAGAACCTCCACTTCGTTGCAACGTAAATATCCCAAGAAAGAGAAAAATGGATAAAGAAGTTGTAGTCCTTATGTACAATGGGATATCACTCAGCCATGAAATCAATGTCATAAGGCTAGTAGCAGCATGATGAGTGAATTTAGGTATGACGATTCTAAGTGAAATAAGTCACACAGAAAAAGACACTTACCATAAGATATCACTTATAGAGGGAATGTAAAAACCGCTACCCTTGAACTGAATTACAAAACAGAACAGAGTCACACGTTTAGAAAACACACTATGGCTGCTTAACGGGAAAGGTGAGGTGGGGTGATGCATAAAACAAGGGTTTCAAATTAGCTCAGATACCGTTCCATAAACCCAATATGTAATAGACACGACCTACTCCTTGCTCAGTGAACTGGACTCAACACCCCCTATTCACCGCCCAAGAATATATCTGACTAGTAAGAATCTTAAAACCTATGTATTGATATCTCTCTGTAAGTGAGTCAAGTGGGTGTAAAGCGGCATAAACACAGCAGTGAAAAGCAGCTAAACCCCTTTATAAAAATCAATCACTTTTAAAAACCCGTGAAACAAAGACAGTGAAAGATAGAGAAATTCTTACTAAATTCGTTCAGGGGCTGTGATGCCACCTGGATTGACCATATCTAGACCCACAGCTGATTGAGACATAAGGGTGGACACTCTTGGGGCTGAGAGGTTTGGTGAGGTTGGGTGAGCAAAGGCAGACCCTTTAAAGTAAAACTGCGTGGTTCCCATCCCATGGGTCCCAAATCTCCAGGTTCAAGGGCATCTTCCTACTTCGAAAACGTGCATGAGAAACGCAGAAGATGGTACACCGTGTGATCGGGAAAGGTTTCTAAAACGCACCTCATTTCTCATCTCCTTGTGCTCGGGTTCGCCATTCCAGCCGCTTTACTAGCAATCTCCCTCCTTGGAGAATCAGCACCTTTAACCTCCTGTTCCGTACAGGTTGCAATTTGTCCTGAGGATGAACGGGAAGAGGGGGAACCAATGAGACACTAGCTCTAGGTGTGGGGACAGGCACAGGTCACTCTATTTTCCCATCAGGAAGAAGAATTAACCACAGGCTCAGCCTTCCGCCCGGAACCAGAATAGGGCCTCAAGCAATCCTGCGCTTTTGCGGCCAGCTCCCAAGAAAGCGAGTTGAAAAATGGAGCTCAGGGGCACTGCAATTCACAAACCTGCAGAGTTATAAATGATAACTCTCGTCCACAAATATATTGATGGAAGACAACAAAGAGGATTTGAAAGCAAGGCAGAATTGCAGGAAACAGATTTCAGGAGGTAGATTCGAATCGCCTTTAAAGCACGGGAAAAGCGGCAAAACCTCGACAATGATGCCCTTGGCCAAAAAGGGCGTATGCGTGTTTTCCTGAATATATTCAGGAAAAAACGCATACGCCCTTTTTGGCCAACCAAGCAACCTGGAAAGGCAAATCAGCGCTACAAAGAAGTCTCGCTTCCCATCGGTCAAAAGGGCCATGCTGAATAAAGTGTCAAAACCAGAAATGCAGGACAGGCCATGGAGAAACGGGAGCCTTGCTACGCTGATGGGCGGGATGTAAATTGCGAACCGCCACTCTGGAGAAGTGTACGGTGTGTCCTGAAACATCGAAAAAACTCAGCTTAGAGAGCATAGGGCACTTCCACTCATGGGCGTATAAATTGGGAAAACTAAAAATCAGCAAGACACAGGCACCCCAAAATTTAGGGCTGCTCTGTTGACAAGAACCTCCACTTCGTTGCAACGTAAATATCCCAAGAAAGAGAAAAATGGATAAAGAAGTTGTAGTCCTTATGTACAATGGGATATCACTCAGCCATGAAATCAACGTCATAAGGCTAGTAGCAGCATGATGAGTGAATTTAGGTATGACGATTCTAAGTGAAATAAGTCACACAGAAAAAGACACTTACCATAAGATATCACTTATAGAGGGAATGTAAAAACCGCTACCCTTGAACTGAATTACAAAACAGAACAGAGTCACACGTTTAGAAAACACACTATGGCTGCTTAACGGGAAAGGTGAGGTGGGGTGATGCATAAAACAAGGGTTTCAAATTAGCTCAGATACCGTTCCATAAACCCAATATGTAATAGACACGACCTACTCCTTGCTCAGTGAACTGGACTCAACACCCCCTATTCACCGCCCAAGAATATATCTGACTAGTTAAGAATCTTAAAACCTATGTATTGATATCTCTCTGTAAGTGAGTCAAGTGGGTGTAAAGCGGCATAAACACAGCAGTGAAAAGCAGCTAAACCCCTTTATAAAAATCAATCACTTTTAAAAACCCGTGAAACAAAGACAGTGAAAGATAGAGAAATTCTTACTAAATTCGTTCAGGGGCTGTGATGCCACCTGGATTGACCATATCTAGACCCACAGCTGATTGAGACATAAGGGTGGACACTCTTGGGGCTGAGAGGTTTGGTGAGGTTGGGTGAGCAAAGGCAGACCCTTTAAAGTAAAACTGCGTGGTTCCCATCCCATGGGTCCCAAATCTCCAGGTTCAAGGGCATCTTCCTACTTCGAAAACGTGCATGAGAAACGCAGAAGATGGTACACCGTGTGATCGGGAAAGGTTTCTAAAACGCACCTCATTTCTCATCTCCTTGTGCTCGGGTTCGCCATTCCAGCCGCTTTACTAGCAATCTCCCTCCTTGGAGAATCAGCACCTTTAACCTCCTGTTCCGTACAGGTTGCAATTTGTCCTGAGGATGAACGGGAAGAGGGGGAACCAATGAGACACTAGCTCTAGGTGTGGGGACAGGCACAGGTCACTCTATTTTCCCATCAGGAAGAAGAATTAACCACAGGCTCAGCCTTCCGCCCGGAACCAGAATAGGGCCTCAAGCAATCCTGCGCTTTTGCGGCCAGCTCCCAAGAAAGCGAGTTGAAAAATGGAGCTCAGGGGCACTGCAATTCACAAACCTGCAGAGTTATAAATGATAACTCTCGTCCACAAATATATTGATGGAAGACAACAAAGAGGATTTGAAAGCAAGGCAGAATTGCAGGAAACAGATTTCAGGAGGTAGATTCGAATCGCCTTTAAAGCACGGGAAAAGCGGCAAAACCTCGACAATGATGCCCTTGGCCAAAAAGGGCGTATGCGTTTTTTCCTGAATATATTCAGGAAAAAACGCATACGCCCTTTTTGGCCAACCAAGCAACCTGGAAAGGCAAATCAGCGCTACAAAGAAGTCTCGCTTCCCATCGGTCAAAAGGGCCATGCTGAATAAAGTGTCAAAACCAGAAATGCAGGACAGGCCATGGAGAAACGGGAGCCTTGCTACGCTGATGGGCGGGATGTAAATTGCGAACCGCCACTCTGGAGAAGTGTACGGTGTGTCCTGAAACATCGAAAAAACTCAGCTTAGAGAGCATAGGGCACTTCCACTCATGGGCGTATAAATTGGGAAAACTAAAAATCAGCAAGACACAGGCACCCCAAAATTTAGGGCTGCTCTGTTGACAAGAACCTCCACTTCGTTGCAACGTAAATATCCCAAGAAAGAGAAAAATGGATAAAGAAGTTGTAGTCCTTATGTACAATGGGATATCACTCAGCCATGAAATCAACGTCATAAGGCTAGTAGCAGCATGATGAGTGAATTTAGGTATGACGATTCTAAGTGAAATAAGTCACACAGAAAAAGACACTTACCATAAGATATCACTTATAGAGGGAATGTAAAAACCGCTACCCTTGAACTGAATTACAAAACAGAACAGAGTCACACGTTTAGAAAACACACTATGGCTGCTTAACGGGAAAGGTGAGGTGGGGTGATGCATAAAACAAGGGTTTCAAATTAGCTCAGATACCGTTCCATAAACCCAATATGTAATAGACACGACCTACTCCTTGCTCAGTGAACTGGACTCAACACCCCCTATTCACCGCCCAAGAATATATCTGACTAGTTAAGAATCTTAAAACCTATGTATTGATATCTCTCTGTAAGTGAGTCAAGTGGGTGTAAAGCGGCATAAACACAGCAGTGAAAAGCAGCTAAACCCCTTTATAAAAATCAATCACTTTTAAAAACCCGTGAAACAAAGACAGTGAAAGATAGAGAAATTCTTACTAAATTCGTTCAGGGGCTGTGATGCCACCTGGATTGACCATATCTAGACCCACAGCTGATTGAGACATAAGGGTGGACACTCTTGGGGCTGAGAGGTTTGGTGAGGTTGGGTGAGCAAACGCAGACCCTTTAAAGTAAAACTGCGTGGTTCCCATCCCATGGGTCCCAAATCTCCAGGTTCAAGGGCATCTTCCTACTTCGAAAACGTGCATGAGAAACGCAGAAGATGGTACACCGTGTGATCGGGAAAGGTTTCTAAAACGCACCTCATTTCTCATCTCCTTGTGCTCGGGTTCGCCATTCCAGCCGCTTTACTAGCAATCTCCCTCCTTGGAGAATCAGCACCTTTAACCTCCTGTTCCGTACAGGTTGCAATTTGTCCTGAGGATGAACGGGAAGAGGGGGAACCAATGAGACACTAGCTTTAGGTGTGGGGACAGGCACAGGTCACTCTATTTTCCCATCAGGAAGAAGAATTAACCACAGGCTCAGCCTTCCGCCCGGAACCAGAATAGGGCCTCAAGCAATCCTGCGCTTTTGCGGCCAGCTCCCAAGAAAGCGAGTTGAAAAATGGAGCTCAGGGGCACTGCAATTCACAAACCTGCAGAGTTATAAATGATAACTCTCGTCCACAAATATATTGACGGAAGACAACGAAGAGGATTTGAAAGCAAGGCAGAATTGCAGGAAACAGATTTCAGGAGGTAGATTCGAATCGCCTTTAAAGCACGGGAAAAGCGGCAAAACCTCGACAATGATGCCCTTGGCCAAAAAGGGCGTATGCGTGTTTTCCTGAATATATTCAGGAAAAAACGCATACGCCCTTTTTGGCCAACCAAGCAACCTGGAAAGGCAAATCAGCGCTACAAAGAAGTCTCGCTTCCCATCGGTCAAAAGGGCCATGCTGAATAAAGTGTCAAAACCAGAAATGCAGGACAGGCCATGGAGAAACGGGAGCCTTGCTACGCTGATGGGCGGGATGTAAATTGCGAACCGCCACTCTGGAGAAGTGTACGGTGTGTCCTGAAACATCGAAAAAACTCAGCTTAGAGAGCATAGGGCACTTCCACTCATGGGCGTATAAATTGGGAAAACTAAAAATCAGCAAGACACAGGCACCCCAAAATTTAGGGCTGCTCTGTTGACAAGAACCTCCACTTCGTTGCAACGTAAATATCCCAAGAAAGAGAAAAATGGATAAAGAAGTTGTAGTCCTTATGTACAATGGGATATCACTCAGCCATGAAATCAACGTCATAAGGCTAGTAGCAGCATGATGAGTGAATTTAGGTATGACGATTCTAAGTGAAATAAGTCACACAGAAAAAGACACTTACCATAAGATATCACTTATAGAGGGAATGTAAAAACCGCGACCCTTGAACTGAATTACAAAACAGAACAGAGTCACACGTTTAGAAAACACACTATGACTGCTTAACGGGAAAGGTGAGGTGGGGTGATGCATAAAACAAGGGTTTCAAATTAGCTCAGATACCGTTCCATAAACCCAATATGTAATAGACACGACCTACTCCTTGCTCAGTGAACTGGACTCAACACCCCCTATTCACCGCCCAAGAATATATCTGACTAGTAAGAATCTTAAAACCTATGTATTGATATCTCTCTGTAAGTGAGTCAAGTGGGTGTAAAGCGGCATAAACACAGCAGTGAAAAGCAGCTAAACCCCTTTATAAAAATCAATCACTTTTAAAAACCCGTGAAACAAAGACAGTGAAAGATAGAGAAATTCTTACTAAATTCGTTCAGGGGCTGTGATGCCACCTGGATTGACCATATCTAGACCCACAGCTGATTGAGACATAAGGGTGGACACTCTTGGGGCTGAGAGGTTTGGTGAGGTTGGGTGAGCAAAGGCAGACCCTTTAAAGTAAAACTGCGTGGTTCCCATCCCATGGGTCCCAAATCTCCAGGTTCAAGGGCATCTTCCTACTTCGAAAACGTGCATGAGAAACGCAGAAGATGGTACACCGTGTGATCGGGAAAGGTTTCTAAAACGCACCTCATTTCTCATCTCCTTGTGCTCGGGTTCGCCATTCCAGCCGCTTTACTAGCAATCTCCCTCCTTGGAGAATCAGCACCTTTAACCTCCTGTTCCGTACAGGTTGCAATTTGTCCTGAGGATGAACGGGAAGAGGGGGAACCAATGAGACACTAGCTCTAGGTGTGGGGACAGGCACAGGTCACTCTATTTTCCCATCAGGAAGAAGAATTAACCACAGGCTCAGCCTTCCGCCCGGAACCAGAATAGGGCCTCAAGCAATCCTGCGCTTTTGCGGCCAGCTCCCAAGAAAGCGAGTTGAAAAATGGAGCTCAGGGGCACTGCAATTCACAAACCTGCAGAGTTATAAATGATAACTCTCGTCCACAAATATATTGATGGAAGACAACAAAGAGGATTTGAAAGCAAGGCAGAATTGCAGGAAATAGATTTCAGGAGGTAGATTCGAATCGCCTTTAAAGCACGGGAAAAGCGGCAAAACCTCGACAATGATGCCCTTGGCCAAAAAGGGCGTATGCGTTTTTTCCTGAATATATTCAGGAAAAAACGCATACGCCCTTTTTGGCCAACCAAGCAACCTGGAAAGGCAAATCAGCGCTACAAAGAAGTCTCGCTTCCCATCGGTCAAAAGGGCCATGCTGAATAAAGTGTCAAAACCAGAAATGCAGGACAGGCCATGGAGAAACGGGAGCCTTGCTACGCTGATGGGCGGGATGTAAACTGCCAACAGCCACTCTGCAGAAGTGTACGGTGTGTCCTGAAACATCGAAAAAACTCAGCTTAGAGAGCATAGGGCACTTCCACTCATGGGCGTATAAATTGGGAAAACTAAAAATCAGCAAGACACAGGCACCCCAAAATTTAGGGCTGCTCTGTTGACAAGAACCTCCACTTCGTTGCAACGTAAATATCCCAAGAAAGAGAAAAATGGATAAAGAAGTTGTAGTCCTTATGTACAATGGGATATCACTCAGCCATGAAATCAACGTCATAAGGCTAGTAGCAGCATGATGAGTGAATTTAGGTATGACGATTCTAAGTGAAATAAGTCACACAGAAAAAGACACTTACCATAAGATATCACTTATAGAGGGAATGTAAAAATCGCTACCCTTGAACTGAATTACAAAACAGAACAGAGTCACACGTTTAGAAAACACACTATGGCTGCTTAACGGGAAAGGTGAGGTGGGGTGATGCATAAAACAAGGGTTTCAAATTAGCTCAGATACCGTTCCATAAACCCAATATGTAATAGACACGACCTACTCCTTGCTCAGTGAACTGGACTCAACACCCCCTATTCACCGCCCAAGAATATATCTGACTAGTAAGAATCTTAAAACCTATGTATTGATATCTCTCTGTAAGTGAGTCAAGTGGGTGTAAAGCGGCATAAACACAGCAGTGAAAAGCAGCTAAACCCCTTTATAAAAATCAATCACTTTTAAAAACCCGTGAAACAAAGACAGTGAAAGATAGAGAAATTCTTACTAAATTCGTTCAGGGGCTGTGATGCCACCTGGATTGACCATATCTAGACCCACAGCTGATTGAGACATAAGGGTGGACACTCTTGGGGCTGAGAGGTTTGGTGAGGTTGGGTGAGCAAACGCAGACCCTTTAGAGTAATACTGCGTGGTACCCATCCCATGGGTCCCAAATCTCCAGGTTCAAGGGCATCTTCCTACATCGAAAACATGCATGAGAATCCCAGAAGATGGTACACCGTGTGATCGGGAAAGGTTTCTAAAACGCACCTCATTTCTCATCTCCTTGTGCTCGGGTTCGCCATTCCAGCCGATTTACTAGCAATCACCCTCCTTGGAGAATCAGCACCTTTAACCTCCTGTTCCGTACAGGTTGCAATTTGTCCTGAGGATGAACGGGAAGAGGGGGAACCAATGAGACACTAGCTTTAGGTGTTGGGACAGGCACAGGTCACTCTATTTTCCCATCAGGAAGAAGAATTAACCACAGGCTCAGCCTGCCGCCCGGGACCAGAATAGGGCCTGAAGCAATCCTGCGCTTTTGCGGCCAGCTCCCAAGAAAGCGAGTTGAAAAATGGAGCTCAGGGGCACTGCAATTCACAGACCTGCAGAGTTATAAATGATAACTCTCGTCCACAAATATATTGACGGAAGACAACAAAGAGGATTTGAAAGCAAGGCAGAATTGCAGGAAACAGATTTCAGGAGGAAGATTCGAATCGCCTTTAAAGCACGGGAAAAGCGGCAAAACCTCGACAATGATGCCCTTGGCCAAAAAGGGCGTATGCGTTTTTTCCTGAATATATTCAGGAAAAAACGCATACGCCCTTTTTGGCCAACCAAGCAACCTGGAAAGGCAAATCAGCGCTACAAAGAAGTCTCGCTTCCCATCGGTCAAAAGGGCCATGCTGAATAAAGTGTCAAAACCAGAAATGCAGGACAGGCCATGGAGAAACGGGAGCCTTGCTACGCTGATGGGCGGGATGTAAATTGCCAACAGCCACTCTGCAGAAGTGTACGGTGTGTCCTGAAACATCGAAAACACTCAGCTTAGAGAGCATAGGGCACTTCCTCTCACGGGCGTATAAATTGGGAAAACTAAAAATCAGCAAGGCACAGGCACCCCAAAGTTTAGGGCTGCTCTGTTGACAAGAACCTCCACTTCGTTACACCTTAAATATCCCAGGAAAGAGAAAAATGGATAAAGAAGTTGTGGTCCTTTTGTACAATGGAATATCACTCAGCCATGAAATCAACGTCATAAGGCTAGTAGCAGCATGATGAGTGGATTTAGGTACGACGATTCTAAGTGAAATAAGCCACACAGAAAACGACACTTATCATAAGATATCACTTATAGAGGGAATGTAAAACCGCTACCCTTGAACTGAATTACAAAACAGAACAGAGTCACACGTTTAGAAAACACACTATGGCTGCTTAACGGGAAAGGTGAGGTGGGGTGATGCATAAAACAAGGGTTTCAAATTAGCTCAGAGACCGTTCCATAAACCCAATATGTAATAGACAAGACCTACTCCTTGCTCAGTGATCTGGACTCAAAACCCCCTATTCACCGCCCAAGAATATATCTGACTAGTAAGAATCTTAAAACCTATGTATTGATATCTCTCTGTATGTGAGTCAACTGGGTGTAAAGCGGCATAAACACAGCAGTAAAAAACAGCTAAACCCCTTTATAAAAATCAATTACTTTTAAAAACCCGTGAAACAAAGACAGTGAAAGAGAGAGAAATTCTTACAAAATTCGTTCAAGGGCTGTGATGCCACCTGGATTGACCATATCTAGACCCACAGCTGATTGAGGCATAAGGGTGGACACTCTTGGGGCTGAGAGGTTTGGTGAGGTTGGGTGAGCAAACGCAGACCCTTTAGAGTAATACTGCGTGGTACCCATCCCATGGGTCCCAAATCTCCAGGTTCAAGGGCATCTTCCTACATCGAAAACATGCATGAGAATCCCAGAAGATGGTACACCGTGTGATCGGGAAAGGTTTCTAAAACGCACCTCATTTCTCATCTCCTTGTGCTCGGGTTCGCCATTCCAGCCGCTTTACTAGCAATCTCCCTCCTTGGAGAATCAGCACCTTTAACCTCCTGTTCCGTACAGGTTGCAATTTGTCCTGAGGATGAACGGGAAGAGGGGGAACCAATGAGACACTAGCTCTAGGTGTTGGGACAGGCACAGGTCACTCTATTTTCCCATCAGGAAGAAGAATTAACCACAGGCTCAGCCTGCCGCCCGGGACCAGAATAGGGCCTGAAGCAATCCTGCGCTTTTGCGGCCAGCTCCCAAGAAAGCGAGTTGAAAAATGGAGCTCAGGGGCACTGCAATTCACAAACCTGCAGAGTTATAAATGATAACTCTCGTCCACAAATATATTGACGGAAGACAACAAAGAGGATTTGAAAGCAAGGCAGAATTGCAGGAAACAGATTTCAGGAGGAAGATTCGAATCGCCTTTAAAGCACGGGAAAAGCGGCAAAACCTCGACAATGATGCCCTTGGCCAAAAAGGGCGTATGCGTTTTTTCCTGAATATATTCAGGAAAAAACGCATACGCCCTTTTTGGCCAACCAAGCAACCTGGAAAGGCAAATCAGCGCTACAAAGAAGTCTCGCTTCCCATCGGTCAAAAGGGCCATGCTGAATAAAGTGTCAAAACCAGAAATGCAGGACAGGCCATGGAGAAACGGGAGCCTTGCTACGCTGATGGGCGGGATGTAAATTGTGAACCGCCACTCTGGAGAAGTGTACGGTGTGTCCTGAAACATCGAAAAAACTCAGCTTAGAGAGCATAGGGCACTTCCACTCATGGGCGTATAAATTGGGAAAACTAAAAATCAGCAAGACACAGGCACCCCAAAATTTAGGGCTGCTCTGTTGACAAGAACCTCCACTTCGTTGCAACGTAAATATCCCAAGAAAGAGAAAAATGGATAAAGAAGTTGTAGTCCTTATGTACAATGGGATATCACTCAGCCATGAAATCAATGTCATAAGGCTAGTAGCAGCATGATGAGTGAATTTAGGTATGACGATTCTAAGTGAAATAAGTCACACAGAAAAAGACACTTACCATAAGATATCACTTATAGAGGGAATGTAAAAACCGCTACCCTTGAACTGAATTACAAAACAGAACAGAGTCACACGTTTAGAAAACACACTATGGCTGCTTAACGGGAAAGGTGAGGTGGGGTGATGCATAAAACAAGGGTTTCAAATTAGCTCAGATACCGTTCCATAAACCCAATATGTAATAGACACGACCTACTCCTTGCTCAGTGAACTGGACTCAACACCCCCTATTCACCGCCCAAGAATATATCTGACTAGTAAGAATCTTAAAACCTATGTATTGATATCTCTCTGTAAGTGAGTCAAGTGGGTGTAAAGCGGCATAAACACAGCAGTGAAAAGCAGCTAAACCCCTTTATAAAAATCAATCACTTTTAAAAACCCGTGAAACAAAGACAGTGAAAGATAGAGAAATTCTTACTAAATTCGTTCAGGGGCTGTGATGCCACCTGGATTGACCATATCTAGACCCACAGCTGATTGAGACATAAGGGTGGACACTCTTGGGGCTGAGAGGTTTGGTGAGGTTGGGTGAGCAAAGGCAGACCCTTTAAAGTAAAACTGCGTGGTTCCCATCCCATGGGTCCCAAATCTCCAGGTTCAAGGGCATCTTCCTACTTCGAAAACGTGCATGAGAAACGCAGAAGATGGTACACCGTGTGATCGGGAAAGGTTTCTAAAACGCACCTCATTTCTCATCTCCTTGTGCTCGGGTTCGCCATTCCAGCCGCTTTACTAGCAATCTCCCTCCTTGGAGAATCAGCACCTTTAACCTCCTGTTCCGTACAGGTTGCAATTTGTCCTGAGGATGAACGGGAAGAGGGGGAACCAATGAGACACTAGCTCTAGGTGTGGGGACAGGCACAGGTCACTCTATTTTCCCATCAGGAAGAAGAATTAACCACAGGCTCAGCCTTCCGCCCGGAACCAGAATAGGGCCTCAAGCAATCCTGCGCTTTTGCGGCCAGCTCCCAAGAAAGCGAGTTGAAAAATGGAGCGCAGGGGCACTGCAATTCACAAACCTGCAGAGTTATAAATGATAACTCTCGTCCACAAATATATTGATGGAAGACAACAAAGAGGATTTGAAAGCAAGGCAGAATTGCAGGAAACAGATTTCAGGAGGTAGATTCGAATCGCCTTTAAAGCACGGGAAAAGCGGCAAAACCTCGACAATGATGCCCTTGGCCAAAAAGGGCGTATGCGTTTTTTCCTGAATATATTCAGGAAAAAACGCATACGCCCTTTTTGGCCAACCAAGCAACCTGGAAAGGCAAATCAGCGCTACAAAGAAGTCTCGCTTCCCATCGGTCAAAAGGGCCATGCTGAATAAAGTGTCAAAACCAGAAATGCAGGACAGGCCATGGAGAAACGGGAGCCTTGCTACGCTGATGGGCGGGATGTAAATTGCGAACCGCCACTCTGGAGAAGTGTACGGTGTGTCCTGAAACATCGAAAAAACTCAGCTTAGAGAGCATAGGGCACTTCCACTCATGGGCGTATAAATTGGGAAAACTAAAAATCAGCAAGACACAGGCACCCCAAAATTTAGGGCTGCTCTGTTGACAAGAACCTCCACTTCGTTGCAACGTAAATATCCCAAGAAAGAGAAAAATGGATAAAGAAGTTGTAGTCCTTATGTACAATGGGATATCACTCAGCCATGAAATCAACGTCATAAGGCTAGTAGCAGCATGATGAGTGAATTTAGGTATGACGATTCTAAGTGAAATAAGTCACACAGAAAAAGACACTTACCATAAGATATCACTTATAGAGGGAATGTAAAAACCGCTACCCTTGAACTGAATTACAAAACAGAACAGAGTCACACGTTTAGAAAACACACTATGGCTGCTTAACGGGAAAGGTGAGGTGGGGTGATGCATAAAACAAGGGTTTCAAATTAGCTCAGATACCGTTCCATAAACCCAATATGTAATAGACACGACCTACTCCTTGCTCAGTGAACTGGACTCAACACCCCCTATTCACCGCCCAAGAATATATCTGACTAGTTAAGAATCTTAAAACCTATGTATTGATATCTCTCTGTAAGTGAGTCAAGTGGGTGTAAAGCGGCATAAACACAGCAGTGAAAAGCAGCTAAACCCCTTTATAAAAATCAATCACTTTTAAAAACCCGTGAAACAAAGACAGTGAAAGATAGAGAAATTCTTACTAAATTCGTTCAGGGGCTGTGATGCCACCTGGATTGACCATATCTAGACCCACAGCTGATTGAGACATAAGGGTGGACACTCTTGGGGCTGAGAGGTTTGGTGAGGTTGGGTGAGCAAAGGCAGACCCTTTAAAGTAAAACTGCGTGGTTCCCATCCCATGGGTCCCAAATCTCCAGGTTCAAGGGCATCTTCCTACTTCGAAAACGTGCATGAGAAACGCAGAAGATGGTACACCGTGTGATCGGGAAAGGTTTCTAAAACGCACCTCATTTCTCATCTCCTTGTGCTCGGGTTCGCCATTCCAGCCGCTTTACTAGCAATCTCCCTCCTTGGAGAATCAGCACCTTTAACCTCCTGTTCCGTACAGGTTGCAATTTGTCCTGAGGATGAACGGGAAGAGGGGGAACCAATGAGACACTAGCTTTAGGTGTTGGGACAGGCACAGGTCACTCTATTTTCCCATCAGGAAGAAGAATTAACCACAGGCTCAGCCTTCCGCCCGGAACCAGAATAGGGCCTAAAGCAATCCTGCGCTTTTGCGGCCAGCTCCCAAGAAAGCGAGTTGAAAAATGGAGCTCAGGGGCACTGCAATTCACAAACCTGCAGAGTTATAAATGATAACTCTCGTCCACAAATATATTGACGGAAGACAACGAAGAGGATTTGAAAGCAAGGCAGAATTGCAGGAAACAGATTTCAGGAGGTAGATTCGAATCGCCTTTAAAGCACGGGAAAAGCGGCAAAACCTCGACAATGATGCCCTTGGCCAAAAAGGGCGTATGCGTGTTTTCCTGAATATATTCAGGAAAAAACGCATACGCCCTTTTTGGCCAACCAAGCAACCTGGAAAGGCAAATCAGCGCTACAAAGAAGTCTCGCTTCCCATCGGTCAAAAGGGCCATGCTGAATAAAGTGTCAAAACCAGAAATGCAGGACAGGCCATGGAGAAACGGGAGCCTTGCTACGCTGATGGGCGGGATGTAAATTGCGAACCGCCACTCTGGAGAAGTGTACGGTGTGTCCTGAAACATCGAAAAAACTCAGCTTAGAGAGCATAGGGCACTTCCACTCATGGGCGTATAAATTGGGAAAACTAAAAATCAGCAAGACACAGGCACCCCAAAATTTAGGGCTGCTCTGTTGACAAGAACCTCCACTTCGTTGCAACGTAAATATCCCAAGAAAGAGAAAAATGGATAAAGAAGTTGTAGTCCTTATGTACAATGGGATATCACTCAGCCATGAAATCAACGTCATAAGGCTAGTAGCAGCATGATGAGTGAATTTAGGTATGACGATTCTAAGTGAAATAAGTCACACAGAAAAAGACACTTACCATAAGATATCACTTATAGAGGGAATGTAAAAACCGCGACCCTTGAACTGAATTACAAAACAGAACAGAGTCACACGTTTAGAAAACACACTATGGCTGCTTAACGGGAAAGGTGAGGTGGGGTGATGCATAAAACAAGGGTTTCAAATTAGCTCAGATACCGTTCCATAAACCCAATATGTAATAGACACGACCTACTCCTTGCTCAGTGAACTGGACTCAACACCCCCTATTCACCGCCCAAGAATATATCTGACTAGTAAGAATCTTAAAACCTATGTATTGATATCTCTCTGTAAGTGAGTCAAGTGGGTGTAAAGCGGCATAAACACAGCAGTGAAAAGCAGCTAAACCCCTTTATAAAAATCAATCACTTTTAAAAACCCGTGAAACAAAGACAGTGAAAGATAGAGAAATTCTTACTAAATTCGTTCAGGGGCTGTGATGCCACCTGGATTGACCATATCTAGACCCACAGCTGATTGAGACATAAGGGTGGACACTCTTGGGGCTGAGAGGTTTGGTGAGGTTGGGTGAGCAAAGGCAGACCCTTTAAAGTAAAACTGCGTGGTTCCCATCCCATGGGTCCCAAATCTCCAGGTTCAAGGGCATCTTCCTACTTCGAAAACGTGCATGAGAAACCCAGAAGATGGTACACCGTGTGATCGGGAAAGGTTTCTAAAACGCACCTCATTTCTCATCTCCTTGTGCTCGGGTTCGCCATTCCAGCCGCTTTACTAGCAATCTCCCTCCTTGGAGAATCAGCACCTTTAACCTCCTGTTCCGTACAGGTTGCAATTTGTCCTGAGGATGAACGGGAAGAGGGGGAACCAATGAGACACTAGCTCTAGGTGTGGGGACAGGCACAGGTCACTCTATTTTCCCATCAGGAAGAAGAATTAACCACAGGCTCAGCCTTCCGCCCGGAACCAGAATAGGGCCTCAAGCAATCCTGCGCTTTTGCGGCCAGCTCCCAAGAAAGCGAGTTGAAAAATGGAGCTCAGGGGCACTGCAATTCACAAACCTGCAGAGTTATAAATGATAACTCTCGTCCACAAATATATTGATGGAAGACAACAAAGAGGATTTGAAAGCAAGGCAGAATTGCAGGAAACAGATTTCAGGAGGTAGATTCGAATCGCCTTTAAAGCACGGGAAAAGCGGCAAAACCTCGACAATGATGCCCTTGGCCAAAAAGGGCGTATGCGTGTTTTCCTGAATATATTCAGGAAAAAACGCATACGCCCTTTTTGGCCAACCAAGCAACCTGGAAAGGCAAATCAGCGCTACAAAGAAGTCTCGCTTCCCATCGGTCAAAAGGGCCATGCTGAATAAAGTGTCAAAACCAGAAATGCAGGACAGGCCATGGAGAAACGGGAGCCTTGCTACGCTGATGGGCGGGATGTAAATTGCGAACCGCCACTCTGGAGAAGTGTACGGTGTGTCCTGAAACATCGAAAAAACTCAGCTTAGAGAGCATAGGGCACTTCCACTCATGGGCGTATAAATTGGGAAAACTAAAAATCAGCAAGACACAGGCACCCCAAAATTTAGGGCTGCTCTGTTGACAAGAACCTCCACTTCGTTGCAACGTAAATATCCCAAGAAAGAGAAAAATGGATAAAGAAGTTGTAGTCCTTATGTACAATGGGATATCACTCAGCCATGAAATCAACGTCATAAGGCTAGTAGCAGCATGATGAGTGAATTTAGGTATGACGATTCTAAGTGAAATAAGTCACACAGAAAAAGACACTTACCATAAGATATCACTTATAGAGGGAATGTAAAAACCGCTACCCTTGAACTGAATTACAAAACAGAACAGAGTCACACGTTTAGAAAACACACTATGGCTGCTTAACGGGAAAGGTGAGGTGGGGTGATGCATAAAACAAGGGTTTCAAATTAGCTCAGATACCGTTCCATAAACCCAATATGTAATAGACACGACCTACTCCTTGCTCAGTGAACTGGACTCAACACCCCCTATTCACCGCCCAAGAATATATCTGACTAGTTAAGAATCTTAAAACCTATGTATTGATATCTCTCTGTAAGTGAGTCAAGTGGGTGTAAAGCGGCATAAACACAGCAGTGAAAAGCAGCTAAACCCCTTTATAAAAATCAATCACTTTTAAAAACCCGTGAAACAAAGACAGTGAAAGATAGAGAAATTCTTACTAAATTCGTTCAGGGGCTGTGATGCCACCTGGATTGACCATATCTAGACCCACAGCTGATTGAGACATAAGGGTGGACACTCTTGGGGCTGAGAGGTTTGGTGAGGTTGGGTGAGCAAAGGCAGACCCTTTAAAGTAAAACTGCGTGGTTCCCATCCCATGGGTCCCAAATCTCCAGGTTCAAGGGCATCTTCCTACTTCGAAAACGTGCATGAGAAACGCAGAAGATGGTACACCGTGTGATCGGGAAAGGTTTCTAAAACGCACCTCATTTCTCATCTCCTTGTGCTCGGGTTCGCCATTCCAGCCGCTTTACTAGCAATCTCCCTCCTTGGAGAATCAGCACCTTTAACCTCCTGTTCCGTACAGGTTGCAATTTGTCCTGAGGATGAACGGGAAGAGGGGGAACCAATGAGACACTAGCTTTAGGTGTTGGGACAGGCACAGGTCACTCTATTTTCCCATCAGGAAGAAGAATTAACCACAGGCTCAGCCTTCCGCCCGGAACCAGAATAGGGCCTAAAGCAATCCTGCGCTTTTGCGGCCAGCTCCCAAGAAAGCGAGTTGAAAAATGGAGCTCAGGGGCACTGCAATTCACAAACCTGCAGAGTTATAAATGATAACTCTCGTCCACAAATATATTGACGGAAGACAACGAAGAGGATTTGAAAGCAAGGCAGAATTGCAGGAAACAGATTTCAGGAGGTAGATTCGAATCGCCTTTAAAGCACGGGAAAAGCGGCAAAACCTCGACAATGATGCCCTTGGCCAAAAAGGGCGTATGCGTTTTTTCCTGAATATATTCAGGAAAAAACGCATACGCCCTTTTTGGCCAACCAAGCAACCTGGAAAGGCAAATCAGCGCTACAAAGAAGTCTCGCTTCCCATCGGTCAAAAGGGCCATGCTGAATAAAGTGTCAAAACCAGAAATGCAGGACAGGCCATGGAGAAACGGGAGCCTTGCTACGCTGATGGGCGGGATGTAAATTGCGAACCGCCACTCTGGAGAAGTGTACGGTGTGTCCTGAAACATCGAAAAAACTCAGCTTAGAGAGCATAGGGCACTTCCACTCATGGGCGTATAAATTGGGAAAACTAAAAATCAGCAAGACACAGGCACCCCAAAATTTAGGGCTGCTCTGTTGACAAGAACCTCCACTTCGTTGCAACGTAAATATCCCAAGAAAGAGAAAAATGGATAAAGAAGTTGTAGTCCTTATGTACAATGGGATATCACTCAGCCATGAAATCAACGTCATAAGGCTAGTAGCAGCATGATGAGTGAATTTAGGTATGACGATTCTAAGTGAAATAAGTCACACAGAAAAAGACACTTACCATAAGATATCACTTATAGAGGGAATGTAAAAACCGCGACCCTTGAACTGAATTACAAAACAGAACAGAGTCACACGTTTAGAAAACACACTATGGCTGCTTAACGGGAAAGGTGAGGTGGGGTGATGCATAAAACAAGGGTTTCAAATTAGCTCAGATACCGTTCCATAAACCCAATATGTAATAGACACGACCTACTCCTTGCTCAGTGAACTGGACTCAACACCCCCTATTCACCGCCCAAGAATATATCTGACTAGTAAGAATCTTAAAACCTATGTATTGATATCTCTCTGTAAGTGAGTCAATTGGGTGTAAAGAGGCATAAACACAGCAGTGAAAAGCAGCTAAACCCCTTTATAAAAATCAATCACTTTTAAAAACCCGTGAAACAAAGACAGTGAAAGATAGAGAAATTCTTACTAAATTCGTTCAGGGGCTGTGATGCCACCTGGATTGACCATATCTAGACCCACAGCTGATTGAGACATAAGGGTGGACACTCTTGGGGCTGAGAGGTTTGGTGAGGTTGGGTGAGCAAAGGCAGACCCTTTAAAGTAAAACTGCGTGGTTCCCATCCCATGGGTCCCAAATCTCCAGGTTCAAGTGCATCTTCCTACTTCGAAAACGTGCATGAGAAACCCAGAAGATGGTACACCGTGTGATCGGGAAAGGTTTCTAAAACGCACCTCATTTCTCATCTCCTTGTGCTCGGGTTCGCCATTCCAGCCGCTTTACTAGCAATCTCCCTCCTTGGAGAATCAGCACCTTTAACCTCCTGTTCCGTACAGGTTGCAATTTGTCCTGAGGATGAACGGGAAGAGGGGGAACCAATGAGACACTAGCTCTAGGTGTGGGGACAGGCACAGGTCACTCTATTTTCCCATCAGGAAGAAGAATTAACCACAGGCTCAGCCTTCCGCCCGGAACCAGAATAGGGCCTGAAGCAATCCTGCGCTTTTGCGGCCAGCTCCCAAGAAAGCGAGTTGAAAAATGGAGCTCAGGGGCACTGCAATTCACAAATCTGCAGAGTTATAAATGATAAATCTCGTCCACAAATATATTGAGGGTGGGCAACGAAGAGGATTTGAAAGCAAGGCAGAATTGCAGGAAACAGATTTCAGGAGGTAGATTCGAATCGCCTTTAAAGCACGGGAAAAGCGGCAAAACGTCGACAATGATGCCCTTGGCCAAAAAGGGCGTATGCGTTTTTTCCTGAATATATTCAGGAAAAAACGCATACGCCCTTTTTGGCCAACCAAGCAACCTGGAAAGGCAAATCAGCGCTACAAAGAAGTCTCGCTTCCCATCGGTCAAATAGGCCACGCTGAATAAAGTGTCAAACCCAGAAATGCAGGACAGGCCATGGAGAAACGGGAGCCTTGCTACGCTGATGGGCGGGATGTAAATTGCCAACAGCCACTCTGGAGAAGTGTCCGGTGTGTCCTGAAACATCGAAAAAACTCAGCTTAGAGAGCATAGGGCACTTCCACTCATGGGCGTATAAATTGGGAAAACTAAAAATCAGCAAGACACAGGCACCCCAAAGTTTAGGGCTGCTCTGTTGACAAGAACCTCCACTTCGTTACACCTTAAATATCCCAGGAAAGAGAAAAATGGATAAAGAAGTTGTGGTCCTTATGTACAATGGAATATCACTCAGCCATGAAATCAACGTCATAAGGCTAGTAGCAGCATGATGAGTGGATTTAGGTACGACGATTCTAAGTGAAATAAGTCACACAGAAAAAGACACTTATCATAAGATATCACTTATAGAGGGAATGTAAAAACCGCTACCCTTGAACTGAATTACAAAACAGAACAGAGTCACACGTTTAGAAAACACACTATGGCTGCTTAACGGGAAAGGTGAGGTGGGGTGATGTATAAAACAAGGGTTTCAAATTAGCTCAGATACCGTTCCATAAACCCAATATGTAATAGACACGACGTACTCCTTGCTCAGTGAACTGGACTCAACACCCCCTATTCACCGCCCAAGAATATATCTGACTAGTAAGAATCTTAAAACTTATGTATTGATATCTCTCTGTAAGTGAGTCAAGTGGGTGTAAAGCGGCATAAACACAGCAGTGAAAAGCAGCTAAACCCCTTTATAAAAATCAATCACTTTTAAAAACCCATGAAACAAAGACAGTGAAAGATAGAGAAATTCTTACTAAATTCGTTCAGGGGCTGTGATGCCACCTGGATTGACCATATCTAGACCCACAGCTGATTGAGACATAAGGGTGGACACTCTTGGGGCTGAGAGGTTTGGTGAGGTTGGGTGAGCAAAGGCAGACCCTTTAAAGTAAAACTGCGTGGTTCCCATCCCATGGGTCCCAAATCTCCAGGTTCAAGGGCATCTTCCTACTTCGAAAACGTGCATGAGAAACGCAGAAGATGGTACACCGTGTGATCGGGAAAGGTTTCTAAAACGCACCTCATTTCTCATCTCCTTGTGCTCGGGTTCGCCATTCCAGCCGCTTTACTAGCAATCTCCCTCCTTGGAGAATCAGCACCTTTAACCTCCTGTTCCGTACAGGTTGCAATTTGTCCTGAGGATGAACGGGAAGAGGGGGAACCAATGAGACACTAGCTTTAGGTGTTGGGACAGGCACAGGTCACTCTATTTTCCCATCAGGAAGAAGAATTAACCACAGGCTCAGCCTTCCGCCCGGAACCAGAATAGGGCCTAAAGCAATCCTGCGCTTTTGCGGCCAGCTCCCAAGAAAGCGAGTTGAAAAATGGAGCTCAGGGGCACTGCAATTCACAAACCTGCAGAGTTATAAATGATAACTCTCGTCCACAAATATATTGATGGAAGACAACAAAGAGGATTTGAAAGCAAGGCAGAATTGCAGGAAACAGATTTCAGGAGGTAGATTCGAATCGCCTTTAAAGCACGGGAAAAGCGGCAAAACCTCGACAATGATGCCCTTGGCCAAAAAGGGCGTATGCGTTTTTTCCTGAATATATTCAGGAAAAAACGCATACGCCCTTTTTGGCCAACCAAGCAACCTGGAAAGGCAAATCAGCGCTACAAAGAAGTCTCGCTTCCCATCGGTCAAAAGGGCCATGCTGAATAAAGTGTCAAAACCAGAAATGCAGGACAGGCCATGGAGAAACGGGAGCCTTGCTACGCTGATGGGCGGGATGTAAATTGCGAACCGCCACTCTGGAGAAGTGTACGGTGTGTCCTGAAACATCGAAAAAACTCAGCTTAGAGAGCATAGGGCACTTCCACTCATGGGCGTATAAATTGGGAAAACTAAAAATCAGCAAGACACAGGCACCCCAAAATTTAGGGCTGCTCTGTTGACAAGAACCTCCACTTCGTTGCAACGTAAATATCCCAAGAAAGAGAAAAATGGATAAAGAAGTTGTAGTCCTTATGTACAATGGGATATCACTCAGCCATGAAATCAACGTCATAAGGCTAGTAGCAGCATGATGAGTGAATTTAGGTATGACGATTCTAAGTGAAATAAGTCACACAGAAAAAGACACTTACCATAAGATATCACTTATAGAGGGAATGTAAAAACCGCTACCCTTGAACTGAATTACAAAACAGAACAGAGTCACACGTTTAGAAAACACACTATGGCTGCGTAACGGGAAAGGTGAGGTGGGGTGATGCATAAAACAAGGGTTTCAAATTAGCTCAGATACCGTTCCATAAACCCAATATGTAATAGACACGACGTACTCCTTGCTCAGTGAACTGGACTCAACACCCCCTATTCACCGCCCAAGAATATATCTGACTAGTAAGAATCTTAAAACCTATATATTGATATCTCTCTGTAAGTGAGTCAAGTGGGTGTAAAGCGGCATAAACACAGCAGTGAAAAGCAGCTAAACCCCTTTATAAAAATCAATCACTGTTAAAAACCCGTGAAACAAAGACAGTGAAAGATAGAGAAATTCTTACTAAATTCGTTCAGGGGCTGTGATGCCACCTGGATTAACCATATCTAGACCCACAGCTGATTGAGACATAAGGGTGGACACTCTTGGGGCTGAGAGGTTTGGTGAGGTTGGGTGAGCAAACGCATACCCTTTAGTGTAATACTGCGTGGTACCCATCCCATGGGTCCCAAAACTCCTGGTTCAAGGGCATCTTCCTACATCGAAAACATGAATGAGAAACCCAGAAGATGGTACACCGTGTGATCGGGAAAGCTTTCTAAAACGCACCTCATTTCTCATCTCCTTGTGCTCGGGTTCGCCATTCCAGCCGCTTTACTAGCAATCACCCTCCTTGGAGAATCAGCACCTTTAACCTCCTGTTCCGTACAGGTTGCAATTTGTCCTGAGGATGAACGGGAAGAGGGGGAACCAATGAGACACTAGCTCTAGGTGTGGGGACAGGCACAGGTCACTCTATTTTCCCATCAGGAAGAAGAATTAACCACAGGATCAGCCTTCCGCCCGGGACCAGAATAGGGCCTGAAGTAATCCTGCGCTTTTGCGGCCAGCTCCCGAGAAAGCGAGTTGAAAAATGGAGCTCAGGGGCACTGCAATTCACAAACCTGCAGAGTTATAAATGATAACTCTCGTCCACAAATATATTGACGGAAGACAACGAAGAGGATTTGAAAGCAAGGCAGAATTGCAGGAAACAGATATCAGGAGGTAGATTCGAATCGCCTTTAAAGCACGGGAAAAGCGGCAAAACCTCGACAATGATGCCCTTGGCCAAAAAGGGCGTATGCGTTTTTTCCTGAATATATTCAGGAAAAAACGCATACGCCCTTTTTGGCCAACCAAGCAACCTGGAAAGGCAAATCAGCGCTACAAAGAAGTCTCACTTCCCATCGGTCAAATAGGCCACGCTGAATAAAGTGTCAAACCCAGAAATGCAGGACAGGCCATGGAGAAACGGGAGCCTTGCTACGCTGATGGGCGGGATGTAAATTGCCAACAGCCACTCTGGAGAAGTGTACGGTGTGTCCTGAAACATTGAAAAAACTCAGCTTAGAGAGCATAGGGCACTTCCACTCATGGGCGTATAAATTGGGAAAACTAAAAATCAGCAAGACACAGGCACCCCAAAGTTTAAGGCTGCTCTGTTGACAAGAACCTCCACTTCGTTACACCTTAAATATCCCAGGAAAGAGAAAAATGGATAAAGAAGTTGTGGTCCTTATGTACAATGGAATATCACTCAGCCATGAAATCAACGTCATAAGGCTAGTAGCAACAGGATGAGTGGATTTAGATACGACGATTCTAAGTGAAATAAGTCACACAGAAAAAGTCACTTATCATAAGATATCACTTATAGAGGGAATGTAAAAACCGCTACCCTTGAACTGAATTACAAAACAGAACAGAGTCGCACGTTTAGAAAACACACTATGGCTGCTTAACGGGAAAGGTGAGGTGGGTGATGCATAAAACAAGGGTTTCAAATTAGCTCAGATACCGTTCCATAAACCCAATATGTAGTAGACACGACCTACTCCTTGCTCAGTGAACTGGACTCAACACCCCCTATTCACCGCCCAAGAATATATCTGACTAGTAAGAATCTTAAAACCTATGTATTGATATCTCTCTGTAAGTGAGTCAAGTGGGTGTAAAGCGGCATAAACACAGCAGTGAAAAGCAGCTAAACCCCTTTATAAAAATCAATCACTTTTAAAAACCCGTGAAACAAAGACAGTGAAAGTTAGAGAAATTCTTACTAAATTCGTTCAGGGGCTGTGATGCCACCTGGATTGACCATATCTAGACCCACAGCTGATTGAGACATAAGGGTGGACACTCTTGGGGCTGAGAGGTTTGGTGAGGTTGGGTGAGCAAACGCAGACCCTTTAGAGTAATACTGCGTGGTACCCATCCCATGGGTCCCAAATCTCCAGGTTCAAGGGCATCTTCCTACTTCGAAAACGTGCATGAGAAACCCAGAAGATGGTACACCGTGTGATCGGGAAAGCTTTCTAAAACGCACCTCATTTCTCATCTCCTTGTGCTCGGGTTCGCCATTCCAGCCGCTTTACTAGCAATCACCCTCCTTGGAGAATCAGCACCTTTAACCTCCTGTTCCGTACAGGTTGCAATTTGTCCTGAGGATGAACGGGAAGAGGGGGAACCAATGAGACACTAGCTCTAGGTTTGGGGACAGGCACAGGTCACTCTATTTTCCCATCAGGAAGAAGAATTAACCACAGGCTCAGCCTGCCACCCGGGACCAGAATAGGGCCTGAAGCAATCCTGCGCTTTTGCGGCCAGCTCCCAAGAAAGCGAGTTGAAAAATGGAGCTCAGGGGCACTGCAATTCACAAACCTGCAGAGTTATAAATGATAACTCTCGTCCTCAAATATATTGAGGGTAGGCAACTAAGAGGATTTGAAAGCAAGGCAGAATTGCAGGAAACAGATTTCAGGAGGTAGATTCGAATCGCCTTTAAAGCACGGGAAAAGCGGCAAAACCTCGACAATGATGCCCTTGGCCAAAAAGGGCGTATGCGTTTTTTCCTGAATATATTCAGGAAAAAACGCATACGCCCTTTTTGGCCAACCAAGCAACCTGGAAAGGCAAATCAGCGCTACAAAGAAGTCTCGCTTCCCATCGGTCAAATAGGCCACGCTGAATAAAGTGTCAAACCCAGAAATGCAGGACAGGCCATGGAGAAACGGGAGCCTTGCTACGCTGATGGGCGGGATGTAAATTGCCAACAGCCACTCTGGAGAAGTGTACGGTGTGTCCTGAAACATCTAAAAAACTCAGCTTAGAGAGCATAGGGCACTTCCAGTCATGGGCGTATAAATTGGGAAAACTAAAAATCAGCAAGACACAGGCACCCCAAAGTTTAGGGCTGCTCTGTTGACAAGAACCTCCACTTCGTTACACCTTAAATATCCCAGGAAAGAGAAAAATGGATAAAGAAGTTGTGGTCCTTATGTACAATGGAATATCACTCAGCCATGAAATCAACGTCATAAGGCTAGTAGCAGCATGATGAGTGGATTTAGGAACGACGATTCTAAGTGAAATAAGTCACACAGAAAAAGACACTTATCATAAGATATCACTTATAGAGGGAATGTAAAAACCGCTACCCTTGAACTGAATTACAAAACAGAAGAGAGTCACACGTTTAGAAAGCACACTATGGCTGCTTAACGGGAAAGGTGAGGTGGGGTGATGCATAAAACAAGGGTTTCAAATTAGCTCAGATACCGTTCCATAAACCCAATATGTAGTAGACACGACCTACTCCTTGCTCAGTGAACTGGACTCAACACCCCCTATTCACCGCCCAAGAATATATCTGACTAGTAAGAATCTTAAAACCTATGTATTGATATCTCTCTGTAAGTGAGTCAAGTGGGTGTAAAGCGGCATAAACACAGCAGTGAAAAGCAGCTAAACCCCTTTATAAAAATCAATCACTTTTAAAAACCCGTGAAACAAAGACAGTGAAAGTTAGAGAAATTCTTACTAAATTCGTTCAGGGGCTGTGATGCCACCTGGATTGACCATATCTAGACCCACAGCTGATTGAGACATAAGGGTGGACACTCTTGGGGCTGAGAGGTTTGGTGAGGTTGGGTGAGCAAACGCAGACCCTTTAGAGTAATACTGCGTGGTACCCATCCCATGGGTCCCAAATCTCCAGGTTCAAGGGCATCTTCCTACTTCGAAAACGTGCATGAGAAACCCAGAAGATGGTACACCGTGTGATCGGGAAAGGTTTCTAAAACGCACCTCATTTCTCATCTCCTTGTGCTCGGGTTTGCCATTCCAGCCGCTTTACTAGCAATCTCCCTCCTTGGAGAATCAGCACCTTTAACCTCCTGTTCCGTACAGGTTGCAATTTGTCCTGAGGATGAACGGGAAGAGGGGGAACCAATGAGACACTAGCTCTAGGTGTGGGGACAGGCACAGGTCACTCTATTTTCCCATCAGGAAGAAGAATTAACCACAGGCTCAGCCTGCCGCCCGGGACGAGAATAGGGCCTGAAGTAATCCTGCGCTTTGGCGGCCAGCTCCCAAGAAAGCGAGTTGAAAAATGGAGCTCAGGGGCACTGCAATTCACAAACCTGCAGAGTTATAAATGATAACTCTCGTCCACAAATATATTGACGGAAGACAACGAAGAGGATTTGAAAGCAAGGCAGAATTGCAGGAAACAGATTTCAGGAGGTAGATTCGAATCGCCTTTAAAGCACGGGAAAAGCGGCAAAACCTCGACAATGATGCCCTTGGCCAAAAAGGGCATATGCGTTTTTTCCTGAATATATTCAGGGAAAAACGCATACGCCCTTTTTGGCCAACCAAGCAACCTGGAAAGGCAAATCAGCGCTACAAAGAAGTCTCGCTTCCCATCGGTCAAATAGGCCACGCTGAATAAAGTGTCAAACCCAGAAATGCAGGACAGGCCATGGAGAAACGGGAGCCTTGCTACGCTGATGGGCGGGATGTAAATTGCCAACAGCCACTCTGGAGAAGTGTCCGGTGTGTCCTGAAACATCGAAAAAACTCAGCTTAGAGAGCATAGGGCACTTCCACTCATGGGCGTATAAATTGGGAAAACTAAAAATCAGCAAGACACAGGCACCCCAAAGTTTAGGGCTGCTCTGTTGACAAGATCCTCCACTTCGTTACACCTTAAATATCCCAGGAAAGAGAAAAATGGATAAAGAAGTTGTGGTCCTTATGTACAATGGAATATCACTCAGCCATGAAATCAACGTCATAAGGCTAGTAGCAACATGATGAGTGGATTTAGGTACGACGATTCTAAGTGAAATAAGTCACACAGAAAAAGACACTTATCATAAGATATCACTTATAGAGGGAATGTAAAAACCGCTACCCTTGAACTGAATTACAAAACAGAACAGAGTCGCACGTTTAGAAAACACACTATGGCTGCTTAACGGGAAAGGTGAGGTGGGGTGATGCATAAAAGAAGGGTTTCAAATTAGCTCAGATACCGTTCCATAAACCCAATATGTAGTAGACACGACCTACTCCTTGCTCAGTGAACTGGACTCAACACCCCCTATTCACCGCCCAAGAATATATGACTAGTAAGAATCTTAAAACCTATGTATTGATATCTCTCTGTAAGTGAGTCAAGTGGGTGTAAAGCGGCATAAACACAGCAGTGAAAAGCAGCTAAACCCCTTTATAAAAATCAATCACTTTTAAAAACCCGTGAAACAAAGACAGTGAAAGATAGAGAAATTCTTATTAAATTCGTTCAGGGGCTGTGATGCCACCTGGATTGACCATATCTAGACCCACAGCTGATTGAGACATAAGGGTGGACACTCTTGGGGCTGAGAGGTTTGGTGAGGTTGGGTGAGCAAACGCAGACCCTTTAGAGTAATACTGCGTGGTACCCATCCCATGGGTCCCAAATCTCCAGGTTCAAGGGCATCTTCCTACTTCGAAAACGTGCATGAGAAACGCAGAAGATGGTACACCGTGTGATCGGGAAAGGTTTCTAAAACGCACCTCATTTCTCATCTCCTTGTGCTCGGGTTCGCCATTCCAGCCGCTTTACTAGCAATCTCCCTCCTTGGAGAATCAGCACCTTTAACCTCCTGTTCCGTACAGGTTGCAATTTGTCCTGAGGATGAACGGGAAGAGGGGGAACCAATGAGACACTAGCTTTAGGTGTTGGGACAGGCACAGGTCACTCTATTTTCCCATCAGGAAGAAGAATTAACCACAGGCTCAGCCTTCCGCCCGGAACCAGAATAGGGCCTAAAGCAATCCTGCGCTTTTGCGGCCAGCTCCCAAGAAAGCGAGTTGAAAAATGGAGCTCAGGGTCACTGCAATTCACAAACCTGCAGAGTTATAAATGATAACTCTCGTCCTCAAATATATTGCGGGTAGGCAACAAAGAGGATTTGAAAGCAAGGCAGAATTGCAGGAAACAGATTTCAGGAGGTGGATTCGAATCGCCTTTAAAGCACGGGAAAAGCGGCAAAACCTCGACAATGATGCCCTTGGCCAAAAAGGGCGTATGCGTTTTTTCCTGAATATATTCAGGAAAAAACGCATACGCCCTTTTTGGCCAACCAAGCAACCTGGAAAGGCAAATCAGCGCTACAAAGAAGTCTCGCTTCCTATCGGTCAAATAGGCCACGCTGAATAAAGTGTCAAAACCAGAAATGCAGGACAGGCCATGGAGAAACGGGAGCCTTGCTACGCTGATGGGCGGGATGTAAATTGCCAACAGCCACTCTGGAGAAGTGTCCGGTGTGTCCTGAAACATCGAAAAAACTCAGCTTAGAGAGCATAGGGCACTTCCACTCATGGGCGTATAAATTGGGAAAACTAAAAATCAGCAAGACACAGGCACCCCAAAGTTTAGGGCTGCTCTGTTGACAAGATCCTCCACTTCGTTACACCTTAAATATCCCAGGAAAGAGAAAAATGGATAAAGAAGTTGTGGTCCTTATGTACAATGGAATATCACTCAGCCATGAAATCAACATCATAAGGCTAGTAGCAACATGATGAGTGGATTTAGGTACGACGATTCTAAGTGAAATAAGTCACACAGAAAAAGACACTTATCATAAGATATCACTTATAGAGGGAATGTAAAAACCGCTACCCTTGAACTGAATTACAAAACAGAACAGAGTCGCACGTTTAGAAAACACACTATGGCTGCTTAACGGGAAAGGTGAGGTGGGGTGATGCATAAAAGAAGGGTTTCAAATTAGCTCAGATACCGTTCCATAAACCCAATATGTAGTAGACACGACCTACTCCTTGCTCAGTGAACTGGACTCAACACCCCCTATTCACCGCCCAAGAATATATCTGACTAGTAAGAATCTTAAAACCTATGTATTGATATCTCTCTGTAAGTGAGTCAAGTGGGTGTAAAGCGGCATAAACACAGCAGTGAAAAGCAGCTAAACCCCTTTATAAAAATCAATCACTTTTAAAAACCCGTGAAACAAAGACAGTGAAAGATAGAGAAATTCTTACTAAATTCGTTCAGGGGCTGTGATGCCACCTGGATTGACCATATCTAGACCCACAGCTGATTGAGACATAAGGGTGGACACTCTTGGGGCTGAGAGGTTTGGTGAGGTTGGGTGAGCAAACGCAGACCCTTTAGAGTAATACTGCGTGGTACCCATCCCATGGGTCCCAAATCTCCAGGTTCAAGGGCATCTTCCTACTTTGAAAACGTGCATGAGAAACCCAGAAGATGGTACACCGTGTGATCGGGAAAGGTTTCTAAAACGCACCTCATTTCTCATCTCCTTGTGCTCGGGTTCGCCATTCCAGCCGCTTTACTAGCAATCTCCCTCCTTGGAGAATCAGCACCTTTAACCTCCTGTTCCGTACAGGTTGCAATTTGTCCTGAGGATGAACGGGAAGAGGGGGAACCAATGAGACACTAGCTCTAGGTGTGGGGACAGGCACAGGTCACTCTATTTTCCCATCAGGAAGAAGAATTAACCACAGGCTCACCCTTCCGCCCGGAACCAGAATAGGGCCTGAAGTAATCCTGCGCTTTTGCGGCCAGCTCCCAAGAAAGCGAGTTGAAAAATGGAGCTCAGGGGCACTGCAATTCACAAACCTGCAGAGTTATAAATGATAACTCTCGTCCTCAAATATATTGAGGGTAGGCAACAAAGAGGATTTGAAAGCAAGGCAGAATTGCAGGAAACAGATTTCAGGAGGTGGATTCGAATCGCCTTTAAAGCACGGGAAAAGCGGCAAAACCTCGACAATGATGCCCTTGGCCAAAAAGGGCGTATGCGTTTTTTCCTGAATATATTCAGGAAAAAACGCATACGCCCTTTTTGGCCAACCAAGCAACCTGGAAAGGCAAATCAGCGCTACAAAGAAGTCTCGCTTCCTATCGGTCAAATAGGCCACGCTGAATAAAGTGTCAAAACCAGAAATGCAGGACAGGCCATGGAGAAACGGGAGCCTTGCTACGCTGATGGGCGGGATGTAAATTGCCAACAGCCACTCTGGAGAAGTGTCCGGTGTGTCCTGAAACATCGAAAAAACTCAGCTTAGAGAGCATAGGGCACTTCCACTCATGGGCGTATAAATTGGGAAAACTAAAAATCAGCAAGACACAGGCACCCCAAAGTTTAGGGCTGCTCTGTTGAGAAGAACCTCCACTTCGTTACACCTTAAATATCCCAGGAAAGAGAAAAATGGATAAAGAAGTTGTGGTCCTTATGTACAATGTAATATCACTCAGCCATGAAATCAACGTCATAAGGCTAGTAGCAGCATGATGAGTGGATTTAGGTACGACGATTCTAAGTGAAATAAGTCACACAGAAAAAGACACTTATCATAAGATATCACTTATAGAGGGAATGTAAAAACCGCTACCCTTGAACTGAATTACAAAACAGAACAGAGTCACACTTTTAGAAAACACACTATGGCTGCTTAACGGGAAAGGTGAGGTGGGGTGATGCATAAAACAAGGGTTTCAAATTAGCTCAGATACCGTTCCATAAACCCAATATGTAATAGACACGACGTACTCCTTGCTCAGTGAACTGGACTCAACACCCCCTATTCACCGCCCAAGAATATATCTGACTAGTAAGAACCTTAAAAACTATGTATTGATATCTCTCTGTAAGTGAGTCAAGTGGGTGTAAAGCGGCATAAACACAGCAGTGAAAAGCAGCTAAACCCCTTTATAAAAATCAATCACTGTTAAAAACCCGTGAAACAAAGACAGTGAAAGATAGAGAAATTCTTACTAAATTCGTTCAGGGGCTGTGATGCCACCTGGATTGACCATATCTAGACCCACAGCTGATTGAGACATAAGGGTGGACACTCTTGGGGCTGAGAGGTTTGGTGAGGTTGGGTGAGCAAACGCAGACCCTTTAGAGTAATACTGCGTGGTACCCATCCCATGGGTCCCAAATCTCCAGGTTCAAGGGCATCTTCCTACTTCGAAAACGTGCATGAGAAACCCAGAAGATGGTACACCGTGTGATCGGGAAAGGTTTCTAAAACGCACCTCATTTCTCATCTCCTTGTGCTCGGGTTCGCCATTCCAGCCGCTTTACTAGCAATCTCCCTCCTTGGAGAATCAGCACCTTTAACCTCCTGTTCCGTACAGGTTGCAATTTGTCCTGAGGATGAACGGGAAGAGGGGGAACCAATGAGACACTAGCTTTAGGTGTTGGGACAGGCACAGGTCACTCTATTTTCCCATCAGGAAGAAGAATTAACCACAGGCTCAGCCTTCCGCCCGGAACCAGAATAGGGCCTGAAGCAATCCTGCGCTTTTGCGGCCAGCTCCCAAGAAAGCGAGTTGAAAAATGGAGCTCAGGGGCACTGCAATTCACAAACCTGCAGAGTTATAAATGAAAACTCTCGTCCACAAATATATTGACGGAAGACAACGAAGAGGATTTGAAAGCAAGGCAGAATTGCAGGAAACAGATTTCAGGAGGTAGATTCGAATCGCCTTTAAAGCACGGGAAAAGCGGCAAAACCTCGACAATGATGCCCTTGGCCAAAAAGGGCATATGCGTTTTTTCCTGAATATATTCAGGGAAAAACGCATACGCCCTTTTTGGCCAACCAAGCAACCTGGAAAGGCAAATCAGCGCTACAAAGAAGTCTCGCTTCCCATCGGTCAAATAGGCCACGCTGAATAAAGTGTCAAACCCAGAAATGCAGGACAGGCCATGGAGAAACGGGAGCCTTGCTACGCTGATGGGCGGGATGTAAATTGCCAACAGCCACTCTGGAGAAGTGTCCGGTGTGTCCTGAAACATCGAAAAAACTCAGCTTAGAGAGCATAGGGCACTTCCACTCATGGGCGTATAAATTGGGAAAACTAAAAATCAGCAAGACACAGGCACCCCAAAGTTTAGGGCTGCTCTGTTGACAAGATCCTCCACTTCGTTACACCTTAAATATCCCAGGAAAGAGAAAAATGGATAAAGAAGTTGTGGTCCTTATGTACAATGGAATATCACTCAGCCATGAAATCAACGTCATAAGGCTAGTAGCAACATGATGAGTGGATTTAGGTACGACGATTCTAAGTGAAATAAGTCACACAGAAAAAGACACTTATCATAAGATATCACTTATAGAGGGAATGTAAAAACCGCTACCCTTGAACTGAATTACAAAACAGAACAGAGTCGCACGTTTAGAAAACACACTATGGCTGCTTAACGGGAAAGGTGAGGTGGGGTGATGCATAAAAGAAGGGTTTCAAATTAGCTCAGATACCGTTCCATAAACCCAATATGTAGTAGACACGACCTACTCCTTGCTCAGTGAACTGGACTCAACACCCCCTATTCACCGCCCAAGAATATATGACTAGTAAGAATCTTAAAACCTATGTATTGATATCTCTCTGTAAGTGAGTCAAGTGGGTGTAAAGCGGCATAAACACAGCAGTGAAAAGCAGCTAAACCCCTTTATAAAAATCAATCACTTTTAAAAACCCGTGAAACAAAGACAGTGAAAGATAGAGAAATTCTTACTAAATTCGTTCAGGGGCTGTGATGCCACCTGGATTGACCATATCTAGACCCACAGCTGATTGAGACATAAGGGTGGACACTCTTGGGGCTGAGAGGTTTGGTGAGGTTGGGTGAGCAAACGCAGACCCTTTAGAGTAATACTGCGTGGTACCCATCCCATGGGTCCCAAATCTCCAGGTTCAAGGGCATCTTCCTACTTCGAAAACGTGCATGAGAAACCCAGAAGATGGTACACCGTGTGATCGGGAAAGGTTTCTAAAACGCACCTCATTTCTCATCTCCTTGTGCTCGGGTTCGCCATTCCAGCCGCTTTACTAGCAATCTCCCTCCTTGGAGAATCAGCACCTTTAACCTCCTGTTCCGTACAGGTTGCAATTTGTCCTGAGGATGAACGGGAAGAGGGGGAACCAATGAGACACTAGCTCTAGGTGTGGGGACAGGCACAGGTCACTCTATTTTCCCATCAGGAAGAAGAATTAACCACAGGCTCAGCCTTCCGCCCGGAACCAGAATAGGGCCTGAAGCAATCCTGCGCTTTTGCGGCCAGCTCCCAAGAAAGCGAGTTGAAAAATGGAGCTCAGGGGCACTGCAATTCACAAACCTGCAGAGTTATAAATGAAAACTCTCGTCCTCAAATATATTGAGGGTAGGCAACGAAGAGGATTTGAAAGCAAGGCAGAATTGCAGGAAACAGATTTCAGGAGGTAGATTCGAATCGCCTTTAAAGCACGGGAAAAGCGGCAAAACCTCGACAATGATGCCCTTGGCCAAAAAGGGCGTATGCGTTTTTTCCTGAATATATTCAGGAAAAAACGCATACGCCCTTTTTGGCCAACCAAGCAACCTGGAAAGGCAAATCAGCGCTACAAAGAAGTCTCGCTTCCCATCGGTTAAAAGGGCCATGCTGAATAAAGTGTCAAAACCAGAAATGCAGGACAGGCCATGGAGAAACGGGAGCCTTGCTACGCTGATGGGCGGGATGTAAATTGCGAACCGCCACTCTGGAGAGGTGTACGGTGTGTCCTGAAACATCGAAAAAACTCAGCTTAGAGAGCATAGGGCACTTCCACTCATGGGCGTATAAATTGGGAAAACTAAAAATCAGCAAGACACAGGCACCCCAAAATTTAGGGCTGCTCTGTTGACAAGAACCTCCACTTCGTTGCAACGTAAATATCCCAAGAAAGAGAAAAATGGATAAAGAAGTTGTAGTCCTTATGTACAATGGGATATCACTCAGCCATGAAATCAACGTCATAAGGCTAGTAGCAGCATGATGAGTGAATTTAGGTATGACGATTCTAAGTGAAATAAGTCACACAGAAAAAGACACTTATCATAAGATATCACTTATAGAGGGAATGTAAAAACCGCTACCCTTGAACTGAATTACAAAACAGAACAGAGTCACACGTTTAGAAAACACACTATGGCTGCGTAACGGGAAAGGTGAGGTGGGGTGATGCATAAAACAAGGGTTTCAAATTAGCTCAGATACCGTTCCATAAACCCAATATGTAATAGACACGACGTACTCCTTGCTCAGTGAACTGGACTCAACACCCCCTATTCACCGCCCAAGAATATATCTGACTAGTAAGAATCTTAAAACCTATATATTGATATCTCTCTGTAAGTGAGTCAAGTGGGTGTAAAGCGGCATAAACACAGCAGTGAAAAGCAGCTAAACCCCTTTATAAAAATCAATCACTGTTAAAAACCCGTGAAACAAAGACAGTGAAAGATAGAGAAATTCTTACTAAATTCGTTCAGGGGCTGTGATGCCACCTGGATTAACCATATCTAGACCCACAGCTGATTGAGACATAAGGGTGGACACTCTTGGGGCTGAGAGGTTTGGTGAGGTTGGGTGAGCAAACGCATACCCTTTAGTGTAATACTGCGTGGTACCCATCCCATGGGTCCCAAAACTCCTGGTTCAAGGGCATCTTCCTACATCGAAAACATGAATGAGAAACCCAGAAGATGGTACACCGTGTGATCGGGAAAGCTTTCTAAAACGCACCTCATTTCTCATCTCCTTGTGCTCGGGTTCGCCATTCCAGCCGCTTTACTAGCAATCACCCTCCTTGGAGAATCAGCACCTTTAACCTCCTGTTCCGTACAGGTTGCAATTTGTCCTGAGGATGAACGGGAAGAGGGGGAACCAATGAGACACTAGCTCTAGGTGTGGGGACAGGCACAGGTCACTCTATTTTCCCATCAGGAAGAAGAATTAACCACAGGCTCAGCCTTCCGCCCGGGACCAGAATAGGGCCTGAAGTAATCCTGCGCTTTTGCGGCCAGCTCCCGAGAAAGCGAGTTGAAAAATGGAGCTCAGGGGCACTGCAATTCACAAACCTGCAGAGTTATAAATGATAACTCTCGTCCACAAATATATTGACGGAAGACAACGAAGAGGATTTGAAAGCAAGGCAGAATTGCAGGAAACAGATATCAGGAGGTAGATTCGAATCGCCTTTAAAGCACGGGAAAAGCGGCAAAACCTCGACAATGATGCCCTTGGCCAAAAAGGGCGTATGCGTTTTTTCCTGAATATATTCAGGAAAAAACGCATACGCCCTTTTTGGCCAACCAAGCAACCTGGAAAGGCAAATCAGCGCTACAAAGAAGTCTCACTTCCCATCGGTCAAATAGGCCACGCTGAATAAAGTGTCAAACCCAGAAATGCAGGACAGGCCATGGAGAAACGGGAGCCTTGCTACGCTGATGGGCGGGATGTAAATTGCCAACAGCCACTCTGGAGAAGTGTACGGTGTGTCCTGAAACATTGAAAAAACTCAGCTTAGAGAGCATAGGGCACTTCCACTCATGGGCGTATAAATTGGGAAAACTAAAAATCAGCAAGACACAGGCACCCCAAAGTTTAAGGCTGCTCTGTTGACAAGAACCTCCACTTCGTTACACCTTAAATATCCCAGGAAAGAGAAAAATGGATAAAGAAGTTGTGGTCCTTATGTACAATGGAATATCACTCAGCCATGAAATCAACGTCATAAGGCTAGTAGCAACAGGATGAGTGGATTTAGATACGACGATTCTAAGTGAAATAAGTCACACAGAAAAAGTCACTTATCATAAGATATCACTTATAGAGGGAATGTAAAAACCGCTACCCTTGAACTGAATTACAAAACAGAACAGAGTCGCACGTTTAGAAAACACACTATGGCTGCTTAACGGGAAAGGTGAGGTGGGTGATGCATAAAACAAGGGTTTCAAATTAGCTCAGATACCGTTCCATAAACCCAATATGTAGTAGACACGACCTACTCCTTGCTCAGTGAACTGGACTCAACACCCCCTATTCACCGCCCAAGAATATATCTGACTAGTAAGAATCTTAAAACCTATGTATTGATATCTCTCTGTAAGTGAGTCAAGTGGGTGTAAAGCGGCATAAACACAGCAGTGAAAAGCAGCTAAACCCCTTTATAAAAATCAATCACTTTTAAAAACCCGTGAAACAAAGACAGTGAAAGTTAGAGAAATTCTTACTAAATTCGTTCAGGGGCTGTGATGCCACCTGGATTGACCATATCTAGACCCACAGCTGATTGAGACATAAGGGTGGACACTCTTGGGGCTGAGAGGTTTGGTGAGGTTGGGTGAGCAAACGCAGACCCTTTAGAGTAATACTGCGTGGTACCCATCCCATGGGTCCCAAATCTCCAGGTTCAAGGGCATCTTCCTACTTCGAAAACGTGCATGAGAAACCCAGAAGATGGTACACCGTGTGATCGGGAAAGCTTTCTAAAACGCACCTCATTTCTCATCTCCTTGTGCTCGGGTTCGCCATTCCAGCCGCTTTCCTAGCAATCACCCTCCTTGGAGAATCAGCACCTTTAACCTCCTGTTCCGTACAGGTTGCAATTTGTCCTGAGGATGAACGGGAAGAGGGGGAACCAATGAGACACTAGCTCTAGGTTTGGGGACAGGCACAGGTCACTCTATTTTCCCATCAGGAAGAAGAATTAACCACAGGCTCAGCCTGCCACCCGGGACCAGAATAGGGCCTGAAGCAATCCTGCGCTTTTGCGGCCAGCTCCCAAGAAAGCGAGTTGAAAAATGGAGCTCAGGGGCACTGCAATTCACAAACCTGCAGAGTTATAAATGATAACTCTCGTCCTCAAATATATTGAGGGTAGGCAACTAAGAGGATTTGAAAGCAAGGCAGAATTGCAGGAAACAGATTTCAGGAGGTAGATTCGAATCGCCTTTAAAGCACGGGAAAAGCGGCTAAACCTCGACAATGATGCCCTTGGCCAAAAAGGGCGTATGCGTTTTTTCCTGAATATATTCAGGAAAAAACGCATACGCCCTTTTTGGCCAACCAAGCAACCTGGAAAGGCAAATCAGCGCTACAAAGAAGTCTCGCTTCCCATCGGTCAAATAGGCCACGCTGAATAAAGTGTCAAACCCAGAAATGCAGGACAGGCCATGGAGAAACGGGAGCCTTGCTACGCTGATGGGCGGGATGTAAATTGCCAACAGCCACTCTGGAGAAGTGTACGGTGTGTCCTGAAACATCTAAAAAACTCAGCTTAGAGAGCATAGGGCACTTCCAGTCATGGGCGTATAAATTGGGAAAACTAAAAATCAGCAAGACACAGGCACCCCAAAGTTTAGGGCTGCTCTGTTGACAAGAACCTCCACTTCGTTACACCTTAAATATCCCAGGAAAGAGAAAAATGGATAAAGAAGTTGTGGTCCTTATGTACAATGGAATATCACTCAGCCATGAAATCAACGTCATAAGGCTAGTAGCAGCATGATGAGTGGATTTAGGAACGACGATTCTAAGTGAAATAAGTCACACAGAAAAAGACACTTATCATAAGATATCACTTATAGAGGGAATGTAAAAACCGCTACCCTTGAACTGAATTACAAAACAGAAGAGAGTCACACGTTTAGAAAGCACACTATGGCTGCTTAACGGGAAAGGTGAGGTGGGGTGATGCATAAAACAAGGGTTTCAAATTAGCTCAGATACCGTTCCATAAACCCAATATGTAGTAGACACGACCTACTCCTTGCTCAGTGAACTGGACTCAACACCCCCTATTCACCGCCCAAGAATATATCTGACTAGTAAGAATCTTAAAACCTATGTATTGATATCTCTCTGTAAGTGAGTCAAGTGGGTGTAAAGCGGCATAAACACAGCAGTGAAAAGCAGCTAAACCCCTTTATAAAAATCAATCACTTTTAAAAACCCGTGAAACAAAGACAGTGAAAGTTAGAGAAATTCTTACTAAATTCGTTCAGGGGCTGTGATGCCACCTGGATTGACCATATCTAGACCCACAGCTGATTGAGACATAAGGGTGGACACTCTTGGGGCTGAGAGGTTTGGTGAGGTTGGGTGAGCAAACGCAGACCCTTTAGAGTAATACTGCGTGGTACCCATCCCATGGGTCCCAAATCTCCAGGTTCAAGGGCATCTTCCTACTTCGAAAACGTGTATGAGAAACCCAGAAGATGGTACACCGTGTGATCGGGAAAGGTTTCTAAAACGCACCTCATTTCTCATCTCCTTGTGCTCGGGTTCGCCATTCCAGCCGCTTTACTAGCAATCTCCCTCCTTGGAGAATCAGCACCTTTAACCTCCTGTTCCGTACAGGTTGCAATTTGTCCTGAGGATGAACGGGAAGAGGGGGAACCAATGAGACACTAGCTCTAGGTGTGGGGACAGGCACAGGTCACTCTATTTTCCCATCAGGAAGAAGAATTAACCACAGGCTCAGCCTGCCGCCCGGGACGAGAATAGGGCCTGAAGTAATCCTGCGCTTTGGCGGCCAGCTCCCAAGAAAGCGAGTTGAAAAATGGAGCTCAGGGGCACTGCAATTCACAAACCTGCAGAGTTATAAATGATAACTCTCGTCCACAAATATATTGACGGAAGACAACGAAGAGGATTTGAAAGCAAGGCAGAATTGCAGGAAACAGATTTCAGGAGGTAGATTCGAATCGCCTTTAAAGCACGGGAAAAGCGGCAAAACCTCGACAATGATGCCCTTGGCCAAAAAGGGCATATGCGTTTTTTCCTGAATATATTCAGGGAAAAACGCATACGCCCTTTTTGGCCAACCAAGCAACCTGGAAAGGCAAATCAGCGCTACAAAGAAGTCTCGCTTCCCATCGGTCAAATAGGCCACGCTGAATAAAGTGTCAAACCCAGAAATGCAGGACAGGCCATGGAGAAACGGGAGCCTTGCTACGCTGATGGGCGGGATGTAAATTGCCAACAGCCACTCTGGAGAAGTGTCCGGTGTGTCCTGAAACATCGAAAAAACTCAGCTTAGAGAGCATAGGGCACTTCCACTCATGGGCGTATAAATTGGGAAAACTAAAAATCAGCAAGACACAGGCACCCCAAAGTTTAGGGCTGCTCTGTTGACAAGATCCTCCACTTCGTTACACCTTAAATATCCCAGGAAAGAGAAAAATGGATAAAGAAGTTGTGGTCCTTATGTACAATGGAATATCACTCAGCCATGAAATCAACGTCATAAGGCTAGTAGCAACATGATGAGTGGATTTAGGTACGACGATTCTAAGTGAAATAAGTCACACAGAAAAAGACACTTATCATAAGATATCACTTATAGAGGGAATGTAAAAACCGCTACCCTTGAACTGAATTACAAAACAGAACAGAGTCGCACGTTTAGAAAACACACTATGGCTGCTTAACGGGAAAGGTGAGGTGGGGTGATGCATAAAAGAAGGGTTTCAAATTAGCTCAGATACCGTTCCATAAACCCAATATGTAGTAGACACGACCTACTCCTTGCTCAGTGAACTGGACTCAACACCCCCTATTCACCGCCCAAGAATATATGACTAGTAAGAATCTTAAAACCTATGTATTGATATCTCTCTGTAAGTGAGTCAAGTGGGTGTAAAGCGGCATAAACACAGCAGTGAAAAGCAGCTAAACCCCTTTATAAAAATCAATCACTTTTAAAAACCCGTGAAACAAAGACAGTGAAAGATAGAGAAATTCTTACTAAATTCGTTCAGGGGCTGTGATGCCACCTGGATTGACCATATCTAGACCCACAGCTGATTGAGACATAAGGGTGGACACTCTTGGGGCTGAGAGGTTTGGTGAGGTTGGGTGAGCAAACGCAGACCCTTTAGTGTAATACTGCGTGGTACCCATCCCATGGGTCCCAAAACTCCTGGTTCAAGGGCATCTTCCTACATCGAAAACATGAATGAGAAACCCAGAAGATGGTACACCGTGTGATCGGGAAAGCTTTCTAAAACGCACCTCATTTCTCATCTCCTTGTGCTCGGGTTCGCCATTCCAGCCGCTTTACTAGCAATCACCCTCCTTGGAGAATCAGCACCTTTAACCTCCTGTTCCGTACAGGTTGCAATTTGTCCTGAGGATGAACGGGAAGAGGGGGAACCAATGAGACACTAGCTCTAGGTGTGGGGACAGGCACAGGTCACTCTATTTTCCCATCAGGAAGAAGAATTAACCACAGGATCAGCCTTCCGCCCGGGACCAGAATAGGGCCTGAAGTAATCCTGCGCTTTTGCGGCCAGCTCCCGAGAAAGCGAGTTGAAAAATGGAGCTCAGGGGCACTGCAATTCACAAACCTGCAGAGTTATAAATGATAACTCTCGTCCACAAATATATTGACGGAAGACAACGAAGAGGATTTGAAAGCAAGGCAGAATTGCAGGAAACAGATATCAGGAGGTAGATTCGAATCGCCTTTAAAGCACGGGAAAAGCGGCAAAACCTCGACAATGATGCCCTTGGCCAAAAAGGGCGTATGCGTTTTTTCCTGAATATATTCAGGAAAAAACGCATACGCCCTTTTTGGCCAACCAAGCAACCTGGAAAGGCAAATCAGCGCTACAAAGAAGTCTCACTTCCCATCGGTCAAATAGGCCACGCTGAATAAAGTGTCAAACCCAGAAATGCAGGACAGGCCATGGAGAAACGGGAGCCTTGCTACGCTGATGGGCGGGATGTAAATTGCCAACAGCCACTCTGGAGAAGTGTACGGTGTGTCCTGAAACATTGAAAAAACTCAGCTTAGAGAGCATAGGGCACTTCCACTCATGGGCGTATAAATTGGGAAAACTAAAAATCAGCAAGACACAGGCACCCCAAAGTTTAAGGCTGCTCTGTTGACAAGAACCTCCACTTCGTTACACCTTAAATATCCCAGGAAAGAGAAAAATGGATAAAGAAGTTGTGGTCCTTATGTACAATGGAATATCACTCAGCCATGAAATCAACGTCATAAGGCTAGTAGCAACAGGATGAGTGGATTTAGATACGACGATTCTAAGTGAAATAAGTCACACAGAAAAAGTCACTTATCATAAGATATCACTTATAGAGGGAATGTAAAAACCGCTACCCTTGAACTGAATTACAAAACAGAACAGAGTCGCACGTTTAGAAAACACACTATGGCTGCTTAACGGGAAAGGTGAGGTGGGTGATGCATAAAACAAGGGTTTCAAATTAGCTCAGATACCGTTCCATAAACCCAATATGTAGTAGACACGACCTACTCCTTGCTCAGTGAACTGGACTCAACACCCCCTATTCACCGCCCAAGAATATATCTGACTAGTAAGAATCTTAAAACCTATGTATTGATATCTCTCTGTAAGTGAGTCAAGTGGGTGTAAAGCGGCATAAACACAGCAGTGAAAAGCAGCTAAACCCCTTTATAAAAATCAATCACTTTTAAAAACCCGTGAAACAAAGACAGTGAAAGTTAGAGAAATTCTTACTAAATTCGTTCAGGGGCTGTGATGCCACCTGGATTGACCATATCTAGACCCACAGCTGATTGAGACATAAGGGTGGACACTCTTGGGGCTGAGAGGTTTGGTGAGGTTGGGTGAGCAAACGCAGACCCTTTAGAGTAATACTGCGTGGTACCCATCCCATGGGTCCCAAATCTCCAGGTTCAAGGGCATCTTCCTACTTCGAAAACGTGCATGAGAAACCCAGAAGATGGTACACCGTGTGATCGGGAAAGCTTTCTAAAACGCACCTCATTTCTCATCTCCTTGTGCTCGGGTTCGCCATTCCAGCCGCTTTACTAGCAATCACCCTCCTTGGAGAATCAGCACCTTTAACCTCCTGTTCCGTACAGGTTGCAATTTGTCCTGAGGATGAACGGGAAGAGGGGGAACCAATGAGACACTAGCTCTAGGTTTGGGGACAGGCACAGGTCACTCTATTTTCCCATCAGGAAGAAGAATTAACCACAGGCTCAGCCTGCCACCCGGGACCAGAATAGGGCCTGAAGCAATCCTGCGCTTTTGCGGCCAGCTCCCAAGAAAGCGAGTTGAAAAATGGAGCTCAGGGGCACTGCAATTCACAAACCTGCAGAGTTATAAATGATAACTCTCGTCCTCAAATATATTGAGGGTAGGCAACTAAGAGGATTTGAAAGCAAGGCAGAATTGCAGGAAACAGATTTCAGGAGGTAGATTCGAATCGCCTTTAAAGCACGGGAAAAGCGGCAAAACCTCGACAATGATGCCCTTGGCCAAAAAGGGCGTATGCGTTTTTTCCTGAATATATTCAGGAAAAAACGCATACGCCCTTTTTGGCCAACCAAGCAACCTGGAAAGGCAAATCAGCGCTACAAAGAAGTCTCGCTTCCCATCGGTCAAATAGGCCACGCTGAATAAAGTGTCAAACCCAGAAATGCAGGACAGGCCATGGAGAAACGGGAGCCTTGCTACGCTGATGGGCGGGATGTAAATTGCCAACAGCCACTCTGGAGAAGTGTACGGTGTGTCCTGAAACATCTAAAAAACTCAGCTTAGAGAGCATAGGGCACTTCCAGTCATGGGCGTATAAATTGGGAAAACTAAAAATCAGCAAGACACAGGCACCCCAAAGTTTAGGGCTGCTCTGTTGACAAGAACCTCCACTTCGTTACACCTTAAATATCCCAGGAAAGAGAAAAATGGATAAAGAAGTTGTGGTCCTTATGTACAATGGAATATCACTCAGCCATGAAATCAACGTCATAAGGCTAGTAGCAGCATGATGAGTGGATTTAGGAACGACGATTCTAAGTGAAATAAGTCACACAGAAAAAGACACTTATCATAAGATATCACTTATAGAGGGAATGTAAAAACCGCTACCCTTGAACTGAATTACAAAACAGAAGAGAGTCACACGTTTAGAAAGCACACTATGGCTGCTTAACGGGAAAGGTGAGGTGGGGTGATGCATAAAACAAGGGTTTCAAATTAGCTCAGATACCGTTCCATAAACCCAATATGTAGTAGACACGACCTACTCCTTGCTCAGTGAACTGGACTCAACACCCCCTATTCACCGCCCAAGAATATATCTGACTAGTAAGAATCTTAAAACCTATGTATTGATATCTCTCTGTAAGTGAGTCAAGTGGGTGTAAAGCGGCATAAACACAGCAGTGAAAAGCAGCTAAACCCCTTTATAAAAATCAATCACTTTTAAAAACCCGTGAAACAAAGACAGTGAAAGTTAGAGAAATTCTTACTAAATTCGTTCAGGGGCTGTGATGCCACCTGGATTGACCATATCTAGACCCACAGCTGATTGAGACATAAGGGTGGACACTCTTGGGGCTGAGAGGTTTGGTGAGGTTGGGTGAGCAAACGCAGACCCTTTAGAGTAATACTGCGTGGTACCCATCCCATGGGTCCCAAATCTCCAGGTTCAAGGGCATCTTCCTACTTCGAAAACGTGCATGAGAAACCCAGAAGATGGTACACCGTGTGATCGGGAAAGGTTTCTAAAACGCACCTCATTTCTCATCTCCTTGTGCTCGGGTTTGCCATTCCAGCCGCTTTACTAGCAATCTCCCTCCTTGGAGAATCAGCACCTTTAACCTCCTGTTCCGTACAGGTTGCAATTTGTCCTGAGGATGAACGGGAAGAGGGGGAACCAATGAGACACTAGCTCTAGGTGTGGGGACAGGCACAGGTCACTCTATTTTCCCATCAGGAAGAAGAATTAACCACAGGCTCAGCCTGCCGCCCGGGACGAGAATAGGGCCTGAAGTAATCCTGCGCTTTGGCGGCCAGCTCCCAAGAAAGCGAGTTGAAAAATGGAGCTCAGGGGCACTGCAATTCACAAACCTGCAGAGTTATAAATGATAACTCTCGTCCACAAATATATTGACGGAAGACAACGAAGAGGATTTGAAAGCAAGGCAGAATTGCAGGAAACAGATTTCAGGAGGTAGATTCGAATCGCCTTTAAAGCACGGGAAAAGCGGCAAAACCTCGACAATGATGCCCTTGGCCAAAAAGGGCATATGCGTTTTTTCCTGAATATATTCAGGGAAAAACGCATACGCCCTTTTTGGCCAACCAAGCAACCTGGAAAGGCAAATCAGCGCTACAAAGAAGTCTCGCTTCCCATCGGTCAAATAGGCCACGCTGAATAAAGTGTCAAACCCAGAAATGCAGGACAGGCCATGGAGAAACGGGAGCCTTGCTACGCTGATGGGCGGGATGTAAATTGCCAACAGCCACTCTGGAGAAGTGTCCGGTGTGTCCTGAAACATCGAAAAAACTCAGCTTAGAGAGCATAGGGCACTTCCACTCATGGGCGTATAAATTGGGAAAACTAAAAATCAGCAAGACACAGGCACCCCAAAGTTTAGGGCTGCTCTGTTGACAAGATCCTCCACTTCGTTACACCTTAAATATCCCAGGAAAGAGAAAAATGGATAAAGAAGTTGTGGTCCTTATGTACAATGGAATATCACTCAGCCATGAAATCAACGTCATAAGGCTAGTAGCAACATGATGAGTGGATTTAGGTACGACGATTCTAAGTGAAATAAGTCACACAGAAAAAGACACTTATCATAAGATATCACTTATAGAGGGAATGTAAAAACCGCTACCCTTGAACTGAATTACAAAACAGAACAGAGTCGCACGTTTAGAAAACACACTATGGCTGCTTAACGGGAAAGGTGAGGTGGGGTGATGCATAAAAGAAGGGTTTCAAATTAGCTCAGATACCGTTCCATAAACCCAATATGTAGTAGACACGACCTACTCCTTGCTCAGTGAACTGGACTCAACACCCCCTATTCACCGCCCAAGAATATATGACTAGTAAGAATCTTAAAACCTATGTATTGATATCTCTCTGTAAGTGAGTCAAGTGGGTGTAAAGCGGCATAAACACAGCAGTGAAAAGCAGCTAAACCCCTTTATAAAAATCAATCACTTTTAAAAACCCGTGAAACAAAGACAGTGAAAGATAGAGAAATTCTTATTAAATTCGTTCAGGGGCTGTGATGCCACCTGGATTGACCATATCTAGACCCACAGCTGATTGAGACATAAGGGTGGACACTCTTGGGGCTGAGAGGTTTGGTGAGGTTGGGTGAGCAAACGCAGACCCTTTAGAGTAATACTGCGTGGTACCCATCCCATGGGTCCCAAATCTCCAGGTTCAAGGGCATCTTCCTACTTCGAAAACGTGCATGAGAAACGCAGAAGATGGTACACCGTGTGATCGGGAAAGGTTTCTAACACGCACCTCATTTCTCATCTCCTTGTGCTCGGGTTCGCCATTCCAGCCGCTTTACTAGCAATCTCCCTCCTTGGAGAATCAGCACCTTTAACCTCCTGTTCCGTACAGGTTGCAATTTGTCCTGAGGATGAACGGGAAGAGGGGGAACCAATGAGACACTAGCTTTAGGTGTTGGGACAGGCACAGGTCACTCTATTTTCCCATCAGGAAGAAGAATTAACCACAGGCTCAGCCTTCCGCCCGGAACCAGAATAGGGCCTAAAGCAATCCTGCGCTTTTGCGGCCAGCTCCCAAGAAAGCGAGTTGAAAAATGGAGCTCAGGGTCACTGCAATTCACAAACCTGCAGAGTTATAAATGATAACTCTCGTCCTCAAATATATTGAGGGTAGGCAACAAAGAGGATTTGAAAGCAAGGCAGAATTGCAGGAAACAGATTTCAGGAGGTGGATTCGAATCGCCTTTAAAGCACGGGAAAAGCGGCAAAACCTCGACAATGATGCCCTTGGCCAAAAAGGGCGTATGCGTTTTTTCCTGAATATATTCAGGAAAAAACGCATACGCCCTTTTTGGCCAACCAAGCAACCTGGAAAGGCAAATCAGCGCTACAAAGAAGTCTCGCTTCCTATCGGTCAAATAGGCCACGCTGAATAAAGTGTCAAACCCAGAAATGCAGGACAGGCCATGGAGAAACGGGAGCCTTGCTACGCTGATGGGCGGGATGTAAATTGCCAACAGCCACTCTGGAGAAGTGTCCGGTGTGTCCTGAAACATCGAAAAAACTCAGCTTAGAGAGCATAGGGCACTTCCACTCATGGGCGTATAAATTGGGAAAACTAAAAATCAGCAAGACACAGGCACCCCAAAGTTTAGGGCTGCTCTGTTGACAAGATCCTCCACTTCGTTACACCTTAAATATCCCAGGAAAGAGAAAAATGGATAAAGAAGTTGTGGTCCTTATGTACAATGGAATATCACTCAGCCATGAAATCAACGTCATAAGGCTAGTAGCAACATGATGAGTGGATTTAGGTACGACGATTCTAAGTGAAATAAGTCACACAGAAAAAGACACTTATCATAAGATATCACTTATAGAGGGAATGTAAAAACCGCTACCCTTGAACTGAATTACAAAACAGAACAGAGTCGCACGTTTAGAAAACACACTATGGCTGCTTAACGGGAAAGGTGAGGTGGGGTGATGCATAAAAGAAGGGTTTCAAATTAGCTCAGATACCGTTCCATAAACCCAATATGTAGTAGACACGACCTACTCCTTGCTCAGTGAACTGGACTCAACACCCCCTATTCACCGCCCAAGAATATATCTGACTAGTAAGAATCTTAAAACCTATGTATTGATATCTCTCTGTAAGTGAGTCAAGTGGGTGTAAAGCGGCATAAACACAGCAGTGAAAAGCAGCTAAACCCCTTTATAAAAATCAATCACTTTTAAAAACCCGTGAAACAAAGACAGTGAAAGATAGAGAAATTCTTACTAAATTCGTTCAGGGGCTGTGATGCCACCTGGATTGACCATATCTAGACCCACAGCTGATTGAGACATAAGGGTGGACACTCTTGGGGCTGAGAGGTTTGGTGAGGTTGGGTGAGCAAACGCAGACCCTTTAGTGTAATACTGCGTGGTACCCATCCCATGGGTCCCAAAACTCCTGGTTCAAGGGCATCTTCCTACATCGAAAACATGAATGAGAAACCCAGAAGATGGTACACCGTGTGATCGGGAAAGCTTTCTAAAACGCACCTCATTTCTCATCTCCTTGTGCTCGGGTTCGCCATTCCAGCCGCTTTACTAGCAATCACCCTCCTTGGAGAATCAGCACCTTTAACCTCCTGTTCCGTACAGGTTGCAATTTGTCCTGAGGATGAACGGGAAGAGGGGGAACCAATGAGACACTAGCTCTAGGTGTGGGGACAGGCACAGGTCACTCTATTTTCCCATCAGGAAGAAGAATTAACCACAGGATCAGCCTTCCGCCCGGGACCAGAATAGGGCCTGAAGTAATCCTGCGCTTTTGCGGCCAGCTCCCGAGAAAGCGAGTTGAAAAATGGAGCTCAGGGGCACTGCAATTCACAAACCTGCAGAGTTATAAATGATAACTCTCGTCCACAAATATATTGACGGAAGACAACGAAGAGGATTTGAAAGCAAGGCAGAATTGCAGGAAACAGATATCAGGAGGTAGATTCGAATCGCCTTTAAAGCACGGGAAAAGCGGCAAAACCTCGACAATGATGCCCTTGGCCAAAAAGGGCGTATGCGTTTTTTCCTGAATATATTCAGGAAAAAACGCATACGCCCTTTTTGGCCAACCAAGCAACCTGGAAAGGCAAATCAGCGCTACAAAGAAGTCTCACTTCCCATCGGTCAAATAGGCCACGCTGAATAAAGTGTCAAACCCAGAAATGCAGGACAGGCCATGGAGAAACGGGAGCCTTGCTACGCTGATGGGCGGGATGTAAATTGCCAACAGCCACTCTGGAGAAGTGTACGGTGTGTCCTGAAACATTGAAAAAACTCAGCTTAGAGAGCATAGGGCACTTCCACTCATGGGCGTATAAATTGGGAAAACTAAAAATCAGCAAGACACAGGCACCCCAAAGTTTAAGGCTGCTCTGTTGACAAGAACCTCCACTTCGTTACACCTTAAATATCCCAGGAAAGAGAAAAATGGATAAAGAAGTTGTGGTCCTTATGTACAATGGAATATCACTCAGCCATGAAATCAACGTCATAAGGCTAGTAGCAACAGGATGAGTGGATTTAGATACGACGATTCTAAGTGAAATAAGTCACACAGAAAAAGTCACTTATCATAAGATATCACTTATAGAGGGAATGTAAAAACCGCTACCCTTGAACTGAATTACAAAACAGAACAGAGTCGCACGTTTAGAAAACACACTATGGCTGCTTAACGGGAAAGGTGAGGTGGGTGATGCATAAAACAAGGGTTTCAAATTAGCTCAGATACCGTTCCATAAACCCAATATGTAGTAGACACGACCTACTCCTTGCTCAGTGAACTGGACTCAACACCCCCTATTCACCGCCCAAGAATATATCTGACTAGTAAGAATCTTAAAACCTATGTATTGATATCTCTCTGTAAGTGAGTCAAGTGGGTGTAAAGCGGCATAAACACAGCAGTGAAAAGCAGCTAAACCCCTTTATAAAAATCAATCACTTTTAAAAACCCGTGAAACAAAGACAGTGAAAGTTAGAGAAATTCTTACTAAATTCGTTCAGGGGCTGTGATGCCACCTGGATTGACCATATCTAGACCCACAGCTGATTGAGACATAAGGGTGGACACTCTTGGGGCTGAGAGGTTTGGTGAGGTTGGGTGAGCAAACGCAGACCCTTTAGAGTAATACTGCGTGGTACCCATCCCATGGGTCCCAAATCTCCAGGTTCAAGGGCATCTTCCTACTTCGAAAACGTGCATGAGAAACCCAGAAGATGGTACACCGTGTGATCGGGAAAGCTTTCTAAAACGCACCTCATTTCTCATCTCCTTGTGCTCGGGTTCGCCATTCCAGCCGCTTTACTAGCAATCACCCTCCTTGGAGAATCAGCACCTTTAACCTCCTGTTCCGTACAGGTTGCAATTTGTCCTGAGGATGAACGGGAAGAGGGGGAACCAATGAGACACTAGCTCTAGGTTTGGGGACAGGCACAGGTCACTCTATTTTCCCATCAGGAAGAAGAATTAACCACAGGCTCAGCCTGCCACCCGGGACCAGAATAGGGCCTGAAGCAATCCTGCGCTTTTGCGGCCAGCTCCCAAGAAAGCGAGTTGAAAAATGGAGCTCAGGGGCACTGCAATTCACAAACCTGCAGAGTTATAAATGATAACTCTCGTCCTCAAATATATTGAGGGTAGGCAACTAAGAGGATTTGAAAGCAAGGCAGAATTGCAGGAAACAGATTTCAGGAGGTAGATTCGAATCGCCTTTAAAGCACGGGAAAAGCGGCAAAACCTCGACAATGATGCCCTTGGCCAAAAAGGGCGTATGCGTTTTTTCCTGAATATATTCAGGAAAAAACGCATACGCCCTTTTTGGCCAACCAAGCAACCTGGAAAGGCAAATCAGCGCTACAAAGAAGTCTCGCTTCCCATCGGTCAAATAGGCCACGCTGAATAAAGTGTCAAACCCAGAAATGCAGGACAGGCCATGGAGAAACGGGAGCCTTGCTACGCTGATGGGCGGGATGTAAATTGCCAACAGCCACTCTGGAGAAGTGTACGGTGTGTCCTGAAACATCTAAAAAACTCAGCTTAGAGAGCATAGGGCACTTCCAGTCATGGGCGTATAAATTGGGAAAACTAAAAATCAGCAAGACACAGGCACCCCAAAGTTTAGGGCTGCTCTGTTGACAAGAACCTCCACTTCGTTACACCTTAAATATCCCAGGAAAGAGAAAAATGGATAAAGAAGTTGTGGTCCTTATGTACAATGGAATATCACTCAGCCATGAAATCAACGTCATAAGGCTAGTAGCAGCATGATGAGTGGATTTAGGAACGACGATTCTAAGTGAAATAAGTCACACAGAAAAAGACACTTATCATAAGATATCACTTATAGAGGGAATGTAAAAACCGCTACCCTTGAACTGAATTACAAAACAGAAGAGAGTCACACGTTTAGAAAGCACACTATGGCTGCTTAACGGGAAAGGTGAGGTGGGGTGATGCATAAAACAAGGGTTTCAAATTAGCTCAGATACCGTTCCATAAACCCAATATGTAGTAGACACGACCTACTCCTTGCTCAGTGAACTGGACTCAACACCCCCTATTCACCGCCCAAGAATATATCTGACTAGTAAGAATCTTAAAACCTATGTATTGATATCTCTCTGTAAGTGAGTCAAGTGGGTGTAAAGCGGCATAAACACAGCAGTGAAAAGCAGCTAAACCCCTTTATAAAAATCAATCACTTTTAAAAACCCGTGAAACAAAGACAGTGAAAGTTAGAGAAATTCTTACTAAATTCGTTCAGGGGCTGTGATGCCACCTGGATTGACCATATCTAGACCCACAGCTGATTGAGACATAAGGGTGGACACTCTTGGGGCTGAGAGGTTTGGTGAGGTTGGGTGAGCAAACGCAGACCCTTTAGAGTAATACTGCGTGGTACCCATCCCATGGGTCCCAAATCTCCAGGTTCAAGGGCATCTTCCTACTTCGAAAACGTGCATGAGAAACCCAGAAGATGGTACACCGTGTGATCGGGAAAGGTTTCTAAAACGCACCTCATTTCTCATCTCCTTGTGCTCGGGTTTGCCATTCCAGCCGCTTTACTAGCAATCTCCCTCCTTGGAGAATCAGCACCTTTAACCTCCTGTTCCGTACAGGTTGCAATTTGTCCTGAGGATGAACGGGAAGAGGGGGAACCAATGAGACACTAGCTCTAGGTGTGGGGACAGGCACAGGTCACTCTATTTTCCCATCAGGAAGAAGAATTAACCACAGGCTCAGCCTGCCGCCCGGGACGAGAATAGGGCCTGAAGTAATCCTGCGCTTTGGCGGCCAGCTCCCAAGAAAGCGAGTTGAAAAATGGAGCTCAGGGGCACTGCAATTCACAAACCTGCAGAGTTATAAATGATAACTCTCGTCCACAAATATATTGACGGAAGACAACGAAGAGGATTTGAAAGCAAGGCAGAATTGCAGGAAACAGATTTCAGGAGGTAGATTCGAATCGCCTTTAAAGCACGGGAAAAGCGGCAAAACCTCGACAATGATGCCCTTGGCCAAAAAGGGCATATGCGTTTTTTCCTGAATATATTCAGGGAAAAACGCATACGCCCTTTTTGGCCAACCAAGCAACCTGGAAAGGCAAATCAGCGCTACAAAGAAGTCTCGCTTCCCATCGGTCAAATAGGCCACGCTGAATAAAGTGTCAAACCCAGAAATGCAGGACAGGCCATGGAGAAACGGGAGCCTTGCTACGCTGATGGGCGGGATGTAAATTGCCAACAGCCACTCTGGAGAAGTGTCCGGTGTGTCCTGAAACATCGAAAAAACTCAGCTTAGAGAGCATAGGGCACTTCCACTCATGGGCGTATAAATTGGGAAAACTAAAAATCAGCAAGACACAGGCACCCCAAAGTTTAGGGCTGCTCTGTTGACAAGATCCTCCACTTCGTTACACCTTAAATATCCCAGGAAAGAGAAAAATGGATAAAGAAGTTGTGGTCCTTATGTACAATGGAATATCACTCAGCCATGAAATCAACGTCATAAGGCTAGTAGCAACATGATGAGTGGATTTAGGTACGACGATTCTAAGTGAAATAAGTCACACAGAAAAAGACACTTATCATAAGATATCACTTATAGAGGGAATGTAAAAACCGCTACCCTTGAACTGAATTACAAAACAGAACAGAGTCGCACGTTTAGAAAACACACTATGGCTGCTTAACGGGAAAGGTGAGGTGGGGTGATGCATAAAAGAAGGGTTTCAAATTAGCTCAGATACCGTTCCATAAACCCAATATGTAGTAGACACGACCTACTCCTTGCTCAGTGAACTGGACTCAACACCCCCTATTCACCGCCCAAGAATATATGACTAGTAAGAATCTTAAAACCTATGTATTGATATCTCTCTGTAAGTGAGTCAAGTGGGTGTAAAGCGGCATAAACACAGCAGTGAAAAGCAGCTAAACCCCTTTATAAAAATCAATCACTTTTAAAAACCCGTGAAACAAAGACAGTGAAAGATAGAGAAATTCTTATTAAATTCGTTCAGGGGCTGTGATGCCACCTGGATTGACCATATCTAGACCCACAGCTGATTGAGACATAAGGGTGGACACTCTTGGGGCTGAGAGGTTTGGTGAGGTTGGGTGAGCAAACGCAGACCCTTTAGAGTAATACTGCGTGGTACCCATCCCATGGGTCCCAAATCTCCAGGTTCAAGGGCATCTTCCTACTTCGAAAACGTGCATGAGAAACGCAGAAGATGGTACACCGTGTGATCGGGAAAGGTTTCTAACACGCACCTCATTTCTCATCTCCTTGTGCTCGGGTTCGCCATTCCAGCCGCTTTACTAGCAATCTCCCTCCTTGGAGAATCAGCACCTTTAACCTCCTGTTCCGTACAGGTTGCAATTTGTCCTGAGGATGAACGGGAAGAGGGGGAACCAATGAGACACTAGCTTTAGGTGTTGGGACAGGCACAGGTCACTCTATTTTCCCATCAGGAAGAAGAATTAACCACAGGCTCAGCCTTCCGCCCGGAACCAGAATAGGGCCTAAAGCAATCCTGCGCTTTTGCGGCCAGCTCCCAAGAAAGCGAGTTGAAAAATGGAGCTCAGGGTCACTGCAATTCACAAACCTGCAGAGTTATAAATGATAACTCTCGTCCTCAAATATATTGAGGGTAGGCAACAAAGAGGATTTGAAAGCAAGGCAGAATTGCAGGAAACAGATTTCAGGAGGTGGATTCGAATCGCCTTTAAAGCACGGGAAAAGCGGCAAAACCTCGACAATGATGCCCTTGGCCAAAAAGGGCGTATGCGTTTTTTCCTGAATATATTCAGGAAAAAACGCATACGCCCTTTTTGGCCAACCAAGCAACCTGGAAAGGCAAATCAGCGCTACAAAGAAGTCTCGCTTCCTATCGGTCAAATAGGCCACGCTGAATAAAGTGTCAAAACCAGAAATGCAGGACAGGCCATGGAGAAACGGGAGCCTTGCTACGCTGATGGGCGGGATGTAAATTGCCAACAGCCACTCTGGAGAAGTGTCCGGTGTGTCCTGAAACATCGAAAAAACTCAGCTTAGAGAGCATAGGGCACTTCCACTCATGGGCGTATAAATTGGGAAAACTAAAAATCAGCAAGACACAGGCACCCCAAAGTTTAGGGCTGCTCTGTTGACAAGATCCTCCACTTCGTTACACCTTAAATATCCCAGGAAAGAGAAAAATGGATAAAGAAGTTGTGGTCCTTATGTACAATGGAATATCACTCAGCCATGAAATCAACGTCATAAGGCTAGTAGCAACATGATGAGTGGATTTAGGTACGACGATTCTAAGTGAAATAAGTCACACAGAAAAAGACACTTATCATAAGATATCACTTATAGAGGGAATGTAAAAACCGCTACCCTTGAACTGAATTACAAAACAGAACAGAGTCGCACGTTTAGAAAACACACTATGGCTGCTTAACGGGAAAGGTGAGGTGGGGTGATGCATAAAAGAAGGGTTTCAAATTAGCTCAGATACCGTTCCATAAACCCAATATGTAGTAGACACGACCTACTCCTTGCTCAGTGAACTGGACTCAACACCCCCTATTCACCGCCCAAGAATATATCTGACTAGTAAGAATCTTAAAACCTATGTATTGATATCTCTCTGTAAGTGAGTCAAGTGGGTGTAAAGCGGCATAAACACAGCAGTGAAAAGCAGCTAAACCCCTTTATAAAAATCAATCACTTTTAAAAACCCGTGAAACAAAGACAGTGAAAGATAGAGAAATTCTTACTAAATTCGTTCAGGGGCTGTGATGCCACCTGGATTGACCATATCTAGACCCACAGCTGATTGAGACATAAGGGTGGACACTCTTGGGGCTGAGAGGTTTGGTGAGGTTGGGTGAGCAAACGCAGACCCTTTAGAGTAATACTGCGTGGTACCCATCCCATGGGTCCCAAATCTCCAGGTTCAAGGGCATCTTCCTACTTTGAAAACGTGCATGAGAAACCCAGAAGATGGTACACCGTGTGATCGGGAAAGGTTTCTAAAACGCACCTCATTTCTCATCTCCTTGTGCTCGGGTTCGCCATTCCAGCCGCTTTACTAGCAATCTCCCTCCTTGGAGAATCAGCACCTTTAACCTCCTGTTCCGTACAGGTTGCAATTTGTCCTGAGGATGAACGGGAAGAGGGGGAACCAATGAGACACTAGCTCTAGGTGTGGGGACAGGAACAGGTCACTCTATTTTCCCATCAGGAAGAAGAATTAACCACAGGCTCACCCTTCCGCCCGGAACCAGAATAGGGCCTGAAGTAATCCTGCGCTTTTGCGGCCAGCTCCCAAGAAAGCGAGTTGAAAAATGGAGCTCAGGGGCACTGCAATTCACAAACCTGCAGAGTTATAAATGATAACTCTCGTCCTCAAATATATTGAGGGTAGGCAACAAAGAGGATTTGAAAGCAAGGCAGAATTGCAGGAAACAGATTTCAGGAGGTGGATTCGAATCGCCTTTAAAGCACGGGAAAAGCGGCAAAACCTCGACAATGATGCCCTTGGCCAAAAAGGGCGTATGCGTTTTTTCCTGAATATATTCAGGAAAAAACGCATACGCCCTTTTTGGCCAACCAAGCAACCTGGAAAGGCAAATCAGCGCTACAAAGAAGTCTCGCTTCCTATCGGTCAAATAGGCCACGCTGAATAAAGTGTCAAAACCAGAAATGCAGGACAGGCCATGGAGAAACGGGAGCCTTGCTACGCTGATGGGCGGGATGTAAATTGCCAACAGCCACTCTGGAGAAGTGTCCGGTGTGTCCTGAAACATCGAAAAAACTCAGCTTAGAGAGCATAGGGCACTTCCACTCATGGGCGTATAAATTGGGAAAACTAAAAATCAGCAAGACACAGGCACCCCAAAGTTTAGGGCTGCTCTGTTGACAAGAACCTCCACTTCGTTACACCTTAAATATCCCAGGAAAGAGAAAAATGGATAAAGAAGTTGTGGTCCTTATGTACAATGTAATATCACTCAGCCATGAAATCAACGTCATAAGGCTAGTAGCAGCATGATGAGTGGATTTAGGTACGACGATTCTAAGTGAAATAAGTCACACAGAAAAAGACACTTATCATAAGATATCACTTATAGAGGGAATGTAAAAACCGCTACCCTTGAACTGAATTACAAAACAGAACAGAGTCACACTTTTAGAAAACACACTATGGCTGCTTAACGGGAAAGGTGAGGTGGGGTGATGCATAAAACAAGGGTTTCAAATTAGCTCAGATACCGTTCCATAAACCCAATATGTAATAGACACGACGTACTCCTTGCTCAGTGAACTGGACTCAACACCCCCTATTCACCGCCCAAGAATATATCTGACTAGTAAGAACCTTAAAAACTATGTATTGATATCTCTCTGTAAGTGAGTCAAGTGGGTGTAAAGCGGCATAAACACAGCAGTGAAAAGCAGCTAAACCCCTTTATAAAAATCAATCACTGTTAAAAACCCGTGAAACAAAGACAGTGAAAGATAGAGAAATTCTTACTAAATTCGTTCAGGGGCTGTGATGCCACCTGGATTGACCATATCTAGACCCACAGCTGATTGAGACATAAGGGTGGACACTCTTGGGGCTGAGAGGTTTGGTGAGGTTGGGTGAGCAAACGCAGACCCTTTAGAGTAATACTGCGTGGTACCCATCCCATGGGTCCCAAATCTCCAGGTTCAAGGGCATCTTCCTACTTCGAAAACGTGCATGAGAAACCCAGAAGATGGTACACCGTGTGATCGGGAAAGGTTTCTAAAACGCACCTCATTTCTCATCTCCTTGTGCTCGGGTTCGCCATTCCAGCCGCTTTACTAGCAATCTCCCTCCTTGGAGAATCAGCACCTTTAACCTCCTGTTCCGTACAGGTTGCAATTTGTCCTGAGGATGAACGGGAAGAGGGGGAACCAATGAGACACTAGCTTTAGGTGTTGGGACAGGCACAGGTCACTCTATTTTCCCATCAGGAAGAAGAATTAACCACAGGCTCAGCCTTCCGCCCGGAACCAGAATAGGGCCTGAAGCAATCCTGCGCTTTTGCGGCCAGCTCCCAAGAAAGCGAGTTGAAAAATGGAGCTCAGGGGCACTGCAATTCACAAACCTGCAGAGTTATAAATGAAAACTCTCGTCCACAAATATATTGACGGAAGACAACGAAGAGGATTTGAAAGCAAGGCAGAATTGCAGGAAACAGATTTCAGGAGGTAGATTCGAATCGCCTTTAAAGCACGGGAAAAGCGGCAAAACCTCGACAATGATGCCCTTGGCCAAAAAGGGCATATGCGTTTTTTCCTGAATATATTCAGGGAAAAACGCATACGCCCTTTTTGGCCAACCAAGCAACCTGGAAAGGCAAATCAGCGCTACAAAGAAGTCTCGCTTCCCATCGGTCAAATAGGCCACGCTGAATAAAGTGTCAAACCCAGAAATGCAGGACAGGCCATGGAGAAACGGGAGCCTTGCTACGCTGATGGGCGGGATGTAAATTGCCAACAGCCACTCTGGAGAAGTGTCCGGTGTGTCCTGAAACATCGAAAAAACTCAGCTTAGAGAGCATAGGGCACTTCCACTCATGGGCGTATAAATTGGGAAAACTAAAAATCAGCAAGACACAGGCACCCCAAAGTTTAGGGCTGCTCTGTTGACAAGATCCTCCACTTCGTTACACCTTAAATATCCCAGGAAAGAGAAAAATGGATAAAGAAGTTGTGGTCCTTATGTACAATGGAATATCACTCAGCCATGAAATCAACGTCATAAGGCTAGTAGCAACATGATGAGTGGATTTAGGTACGACGATTCTAAGTGAAATAAGTCACACAGAAAAAGACACTTATCATAAGATATCACTTATAGAGGGAATGTAAAAACCGCTACCCTTGAACTGAATTACAAAACAGAACAGAGTCGCACGTTTAGAAAACACACTATGGCTGCTTAACGGGAAAGGTGAGGTGGGGTGATGCATAAAAGAAGGGTTTCAAATTAGCTCAGATACCGTTCCATAAACCCAATATGTAGTAGACACGACCTACTCCTTGCTCAGTGAACTGGACTCAACACCCCCTATTCACCGCCCAAGAATATATGACTAGTAAGAATCTTAAAACCTATGTATTGATATCTCTCTGTAAGTGAGTCAAGTGGGTGTAAAGCGGCATAAACACAGCAGTGAAAAGCAGCTAAAACCCTTTATAAAAATCAATCACTTTTAAAAACCCGTGAAACAAAGACAGTGAAAGATAGAGAAATTCTTACTAAATTCGTTCAGGGGCTGTGATGCCACCTGGATTGACCATATCTAGACCCACAGCTGATTGAGACATAAGGGTGGACACTCTTGGGGCTGAGAGGTTTGGTGAGGTTGGGTGAGCAAACGCAGACCCTTTAGAGTAATACTGCGTGGTACCCATCCCATGGGTCCCAAATCTCCAGGTTCAAGGGCATCTTCCTACTTCGAAAACGTGCATGAGAAACCCAGAAGATGGTACACCGTGTGATCGGGAAAGGTTTCTAAAACGCACCTCATTTCTCATCTCCTTGTGCTCGGGTTCGCCATTCCAGCCGCTTTACTAGCAATCTCCCTCCTTGGAGAATCAGCACCTTTAACCTCCTGTTCCGTACAGGTTGCAATTTGTCCTGAGGATGAACGGGAAGAGGGGGAACCAATGAGACACTAGCTTTAGGTGTTGGGACAGGCACAGGTCACTCTATTTTCCCATCAGGAAGAAGAATTAACCACAGGCTCAGCCTTCCGCCCGGAACCAGAATAGGGCCTGAAGCAATCCTGCGCTTTTGCGGCCAGCTCCCAAGAAAGCGAGTTGAAAAATGGAGCTCAGGGGCACTGCAATTCACAAACCTGCAGAGTTATAAATGAAAACTCTCGTCCTCAAATATATTGAGGGTAGGCAACGAAGAGGATTTGAAAGCAAGGCAGAATTGCAGGAAACAGATTTCAGGAGGTGGATTCGAATCGCCTTTAAAGCACGGGAAAAGCGGCAAAACCTCGACAATGATGCCCTTGGCCAAAAAGGGCGTATGCGTTTTTTCCTGAATATATTCAGGAAAAAACGCATACGCCCTTTTTGGCCAACCAAGCAACCTGGAAAGGCAAATCAGCGCTACAAAGAAGTCTCGCTTCCTATCGGTCAAATAGGCCACGCTGAATAAAGTGTCAAAACCAGAAATGCAGGACAGGCCATGGAGAAACGGGAGCCTTGCTACGCTGATGGGCGGGATGTAAATTGCCAACAGCCACTCTGGAGAAGTGTCCGGTGTGTCCTGAAACATCGAAAAAACTCAGCTTAGAGAGCATAGGGCACTTCCACTCATGGGCGTATAAATTGGGAAAACTAAAAATCAGCAAGACACAGGCACCCCAAAGTTTAGGGCTGCTCTGTTGACAAGAACCTCCACTTCGTTACACCTTAAATATCCCAGGAAAGAGAAAAATGGATAAAGAAGTTGTGGTCCTTATGTACAATGTAATATCACTCAGCCATGAAATCAACGTCATAAGGCTAGTAGCAGCATGATGAGTGGATTTAGGTACGACGATTCTAAGTGAAATAAGTCACACAGAAAAAGACACTTATCATAAGATATCACTTATAGAGGGAATGTAAAAACCGCTACCCTTGAACTGAATTACAAAACAGAACAGAGTCACACGTTTAGAAAACACACTATGGCTGCTTAACGGGAAAGGTGAGGTGGGGTGATGCATAAAACAAGGGTTTCAAATTAGCTCAGATACCGTTCCATAAACCCAATATGTAATAGACACGACGTACTCCTTGCTCAGTGAACTGGACTCAACACCCCCTATTCACCGCCCAAGAATATATCTGACTAGTAAGAACCTTAAAACCTATGTATTGATATCTCTCTGTAAGTGAGTCAAGTGGGTGTAAAGCGGCATAAACACAGCAGTGAAAAGCAGCTAAACCCCTTTATAAAAATCAATCACTGTTAAAAACCCGTGAAACAAAGACAGTGAAAGATAGAGAAATTCTTACTAAATTCGTTCAGGGGCTGTGATGCCACCTGGATTGACCATATCTAGACCCACAGCTGATTGAGACATAAGGGTGGACACTCTTGGGGCTGAGAGGTTTGGTGAGGTTGGGTGAGCAAACGCAGACCCTTTAGAGTAATACTGCGTGGTACCCATCCCATGGGTCCCAAATCTCCAGGTTCAAGGGCATCTTCCTACTTCGAAAACGTGCATGAGAAACCCAGAAGATGGTACACCGTGTGATCGGGAAAGGTTTCTAAAACGCACCTCATTTCTCATCTCCTTGTGCTCGGGTTCGCCATTCCAGCCGCTTTACTAGCAATCTCCCTCCTTGGAGAATCAGCACCTTTAACCTCCTGTTCCGTACAGGTTGCAATTTGTCCTGAGGATGAACGGGAAGAGGGGGAACCAATGAGACACTAGCTTTAGGTGTTGGGACAGGCACAGGTCACTCTATTTTCCCATCAGGAAGAAGAATTAACCACAGGCTCAGCCTTCCGCCCGGAACCAGAATAGGGCCTGAAGCAATCCTGCGCTTTTGCGGCCAGCTCCCAAGAAAGCGAGTTGAAAAATGGAGCTCAGGGGCACTGCAATTCACAAACCTGCAGAGTTATAAATGAAAACTCTCGTCCTCAAATATATTGAGGGTAGGCAACGAAGAGGATTTGAAAGCAAGGCAGAATTGCAGGAAACAGATTTCAGGAGGTAGATTCGAATCGCCTTTAAAGCACGGGAAAAGCGGCAAAACCTCGACAATGATGCCCTTGGCCAAAAAGGGCGTATGCGTTTTTTCCTGAATATATTCAGGAAAAAACGCATACGCCCTTTTTGGCCAACCAAGCAACCTGGAAAGGCAAATCAGCGCTACAAAGAAGTCTCGCTTCCCATCGGTTAAAAGGGCCATGCTGAATAAAGTGTCAAAACCAGAAATGCAGGACAGGCCATGGAGAAACGGGAGCCTTGCTACGCTGATGGGCGGGATGTAAATTGCCAACAGCCACTCTGGAGAAGTGTCCGGTGTGTCCTGAAACATCGAAAAAACTCAGCTTAGAGAGCATAGGGCACTTCCACTCATGGGCGTATAAATTGGGAAAACTAAAAATCAGCAAGACACAGGCACCCCAAAGTTTAGGGCTGCTCTGTTGACAAGAACCTCCACTTCGTTACACCTTAAATATCCCAGGAAAGAGAAAAATGGATAAAGAAGTTGTGGTCCTTATGTACAATGTAATATCACTCAGCCATGAAATCAACGTCATAAGGCTAGTAGCAGCATGATGAGTGGATTTAGGTACGACGATTCTAAGTGAAATAAGTCACACAGAAAAAGACACTTATCATAAGATATCACTTATAGAGGGAATGTAAAAACCGCTACCCTTGAACTGAATTACAAAACAGAACAGAGTCACACGTTTAGAAAACACACTATGGCTGCTTAACGGGAAAGGTGAGGTGGGGTGATGCATAAAACAAGGGTTTCAAATTAGCTCAGATACCGTTCCATAAACCCAATATGTAATAGACACGACGTACTCCTTGCTCAGTGAACTGGACTCAACACCCCCTATTCACCGCCCAAGAATATATCTGACTAGTAAGAACCTTAAAACCTATGTATTGATATCTCTCTGTAAGTGAGTCAAGTGGGTGTAAAGCGGCATAAACACAGCAGTGAAAAGCAGCTAAACCCCTTTATAAAAATCAATCACTGTTAAAAACCCGTGAAACAAAGACAGTGAAAGATAGAGAAATTCTTACTAAATTCGTTCAGGGGCTGTGATGCCACCTGGATTGACCATATCTAGACCCACAGCTGATTGAGACATAAGGGTGGACACTCTTGGGGCTGAGAGGTTTGGTGAGGTTGGGTGAGCAAACGCAGACCCTTTAGAGTAATACTGCGTGGTACCCATCCCATGGGTCCCAAATCTCCAGGTTCAAGGGCATCTTCCTACTTCGAAAACGTGCATGAGAAACCCAGAAGATGGTACACCGTGTGATCGGGAAAGGTTCCTAAAACGCACCTCATTTCTCATCTCCTTGTGCTCGGGTTCGCCATTCCAGCCGCTTTACTAGCAATCTCCCTCCTTGGAGAATCAGCACCTTTAACCTCCTGTTCCGTACAGGTTGCAATTTGTCCTGAGGATGAACGGGAAGAGGGGGAACCAATGAGACACTAGCTTTAGGTGTTGGGACAGGCACAGGTCACTCTATTTTCCCATCAGGAAGAAGAATTAACCACAGGCTCAGCCTTCCGCCCGGAACCAGAATAGGGCCTGAAGCAATCCTGCGCTTTTGCGGCCAGCTCCCAAGAAAGCGAGTTGAAAAATGGAGCTCAGGGGCACTGCAATTCACAAACCTGCAGAGTTATAAATGAAAACTCTCGTCCTCAAATATATTGAGGGTACGCAACGAAGAGGATTTGAAAGCAAGGCAGAATTGCAGGAAACAGATTTCAGGAGGTAGATTCGAATCGCCTTTAAAGCACGGGAAAAGCGGCAAAACCTCGACAATGATGCCCTTGGCCAAAAAGGGCGTATGCGTTTTTTCCTGAATATATTCAGGAAAAAACGCATACGCCCTTTTTGGCCAACCAAGCAACCTGGAAAGGCAAATCAGCGCTACAAAGAAGTCTCGCTTCCCATCGGTTAAAAGGGCCATGCTGAATAAAGTGTCAAAACCAGAAATGCAGGACAGGCCATGGAGAAACGGGAGCCTTGCTACGCTGATGGGCGGGATGTAAATTGCGAACCGCCACTCTGGAGAGGTGTACGGTGTGTCCTGAAACATCGAAAAAACTCAGCTTAGAGAGCATAGGGCACTTCCACTCATGGGCGTATAAATTGGGAAAACTAAAAATCAGCAAGACACAGGCACCCCAAAATTTAGGGCTGCTCTGTTGACAAGAACCTCCACTTCGTTGCAACGTAAATATCCCAAGAAAGAGAAAAATGGATAAAGAAGTTGTAGTCCTTATGTACAATGGGATATCACTCAGCCATGAAATCAACGTCATAAGGCTAGTAGCAGCATGATGAGTGAATTTAGGTATGACGATTCTAAGTGAAATAAGTCACACAGAAAAAGACACTTATCATAAGATATCACTTATAGAGGGAATGTAAAAACCGCTACCCTTGAACTGAATTACAAAACAGAACAGAGTCACACGTTTAGAAAACACACTATGGCTGCGTAACGGGAAAGGTGAGGTGGGGTGATGCATAAAACAAGGGTTTCAAATTAGCTCAGATACCGTTCCATAAACCCAATATGTAATAGACACGACGTACTCCTTGCTCAGTGAACTGGACTCAACACCCCCTATTCACCGCCCAAGAATATATCTGACTAGTAAGAATCTTAAAACCTATATATTGATATCTCTCTGTAAGTGAGTCAAGTGGGTGTAAAGCGGCATAAACACAGCAGTGAAAAGCAGCTAAACCCCTTTATAAAAATCAATCACTGTTAAAAACCCGTGAAACAAAGACAGTGAAAGATAGAGAAATTCTTACTAAATTCGTTCAGGGGCTGTGATGCCACCTGGATTAACCATATCTAGACCCACAGCTGATTGAGACATAAGGGTGGACACTCTTGGGGCTGAGAGGTTTGGTGAGGTTGGGTGAGCAAACGCATACCCTTTAGTGTAATACTGCGTGGTACCCATCCCATGGGTCCCAAAACTCCTGGTTCAAGGGCATCTTCCTACATCGAAAACATGAATGAGAAACCCAGAAGATGGTACACCGTGTGATCGGGAAAGCTTTCTAAAACGCACCTCATTTCTCATCTCCTTGTGCTCGGGTTCGCCATTCCAGCCGCTTTACTAGCAATCACCCTCCTTGGAGAATCAGCACCTTTAACCTCCTGTTCCGTACAGGTTGCAATTTGTCCTGAGGATGAACGGGAAGAGGGGGAACCAATGAGACACTAGCTCTAGGTGTGGGGACAGGCACAGGTCACTCTATTTTCCCATCAGGAAGAAGAATTAACCACAGGCTCAGCCTTCCGCCCGGGACCAGAATAGGGCCTGAAGTAATCCTGCGCTTTTGCGGCCAGCTCCCGAGAAAGCGAGTTGAAAAATGGAGCTCAGGGGCACTGCAATTCACAAACCTGCAGAGTTATAAATGATAACTCTCGTCCACAAATATATTGACGGAAGACAACGAAGAGGATTTGAAAGCAAGGCAGAATTGCAGGAAACAGATATCAGGAGGTAGATTCGAATCGCCTTTAAAGCACGGGAAAAGCGGCAAAACCTCGACAATGATGCCCTTGGCCAAAAAGGGCGTATGCGTTTTTTCCTGAATATATTCAGGAAAAAACGCATACGCCCTTTTTGGCCAACCAAGCAACCTGGAAAGGCAAATCAGCGCTACAAAGAAGTCTCACTTCCCATCGGTCAAATAGGCCACGCTGAATAAAGTGTCAAACCCAGAAATGCAGGACAGGCCATGGAGAAACGGGAGCCTTGCTACGCTGATGGGCGGGATGTAAATTGCCAACAGCCACTCTGGAGAAGTGTACGGTGTGTCCTGAAACATTGAAAAAACTCAGCTTAGAGAGCATAGGGCACTTCCACTCATGGGCGTATAAATTGGGAAAACTAAAAATCAGCAAGACACAGGCACCCCAAAGTTTAAGGCTGCTCTGTTGACAAGAACCTCCACTTCGTTACACCTTAAATATCCCAGGAAAGAGAAAAATGGATAAAGAAGTTGTGGTCCTTATGTACAATGGAATATCACTCAGCCATGAAATCAACGTCATAAGGCTAGTAGCAACAGGATGAGTGGATTTAGATACGACGATTCTAAGTGAAATAAGTCACACAGAAAAAGTCACTTATCATAAGATATCACTTATAGAGGGAATGTAAAAACCGCTACCCTTGAACTGAATTACAAAACAGAACAGAGTCGCACGTTTAGAAAACACACTATGGCTGCTTAACGGGAAAGGTGAGGTGGGTGATGCATAAAACAAGGGTTTCAAATTAGCTCAGATACCGTTCCATAAACCCAATATGTAGTAGACACGACCTACTCCTTGCTCAGTGAACTGGACTCAACACCCCCTATTCACCGCCCAAGAATATATCTGACTAGTAAGAATCTTAAAACCTATGTATTGATATCTCTCTGTAAGTGAGTCAAGTGGGTGTAAAGCGGCATAAACACAGCAGTGAAAAGCAGCTAAACCCCTTTATAAAAATCAATCACTTTTAAAAACCCGTGAAACAAAGACAGTGAAAGTTAGAGAAATTCTTACTAAATTCGTTCAGGGGCTGTGATGCCACCTGGATTGACCATATCTAGACCCACAGCTGATTGAGACATAAGGGTGGACACTCTTGGGGCTGAGAGGTTTGGTGAGGTTGGGTGAGCAAACGCAGACCCTTTAGAGTAATACTGCGTGGTACCCATCCCATGGGTCCCAAATCTCCAGGTTCAAGGGCATCTTCCTACTTCGAAAACGTGCATGAGAAACCCAGAAGATGGTACACCGTGTGATCGGGAAAGCTTTCTAAAACGCACCTCATTTCTCATCTCCTTGTGCTCGGGTTCGCCATTCCAGCCGCTTTACTAGCAATCACCCTCCTTGGAGAATCAGCACCTTTAACCTCCTGTTCCGTACAGGTTGCAATTTGTCCTGAGGATGAACGGGAAGAGGGGGAACCAATGAGACACTAGCTCTAGGTTTGGGGACAGGCACAGGTCACTCTATTTTCCCATCAGGAAGAAGAATTAACCACAGGCTCAGCCTGCCACCCGGGACCAGAATAGGGCCTGAAGCAATCCTGCGCTTTTGCGGCCAGCTCCCAAGAAAGCGAGTTGAAAAATGGAGCTCAGGGGCACTGCAATTCACAAACCTGCAGAGTTATAAATGATAACTCTCGTCCTCAAATATATTGAGGGTAGGCAACTAAGAGGATTTGAAAGCAAGGCAGAATTGCAGGAAACAGATTTCAGGAGGTAGATTCGAATCGCCTTTAAAGCACGGGAAAAGCGGCTAAACCTCGACAATGATGCCCTTGGCCAAAAAGGGCGTATGCGTTTTTTCCTGAATATATTCAGGAAAAAACGCATACGCCCTTTTTGGCCAACCAAGCAACCTGGAAAGGCAAATCAGCGCTACAAAGAAGTCTCGCTTCCCATCGGTCAAATAGGCCACGCTGAATAAAGTGTCAAACCCAGAAATGCAGGACAGGCCATGGAGAAACGGGAGCCTTGCTACGCTGATGGGCGGGATGTAAATTGCCAACAGCCACTCTGGAGAAGTGTACGGTGTGTCCTGAAACATCTAAAAAACTCAGCTTAGAGAGCATAGGGCACTTCCAGTCATGGGCGTATAAATTGGGAAAACTAAAAATCAGCAAGACACAGGCACCCCAAAGTTTAGGGCTGCTCTGTTGACAAGAACCTCCACTTCGTTACACCTTAAATATCCCAGGAAAGAGAAAAATGGATAAAGAAGTTGTGGTCCTTATGTACAATGGAATATCACTCAGCCATGAAATCAACGTCATAAGGCTAGTAGCAGCATGATGAGTGGATTTAGGAACGACGATTCTAAGTGAAATAAGTCACACAGAAAAAGACACTTATCATAAGATATCACTTATAGAGGGAATGTAAAAACCGCTACCCTTGAACTGAATTACAAAACAGAAGAGAGTCACACGTTTAGAAAGCACACTATGGCTGCTTAACGGGAAAGGTGAGGTGGGGTGATGCATAAAACAAGGGTTTCAAATTAGCTCAGATACCGTTCCATAAACCCAATATGTAGTAGACACGACCTACTCCTTGCTCAGTGAACTGGACTCAACACCCCCTATTCACCGCCCAAGAATATATCTGACTAGTAAGAATCTTAAAACCTATGTATTGATATCTCTCTGTAAGTGAGTCAAGTGGGTGTAAAGCGGCATAAACACAGCAGTGAAAAGCAGCTAAACCCCTTTATAAAAATCAATCACTTTTAAAAACCCGTGAAACAAAGACAGTGAAAGTTAGAGAAATTCTTACTAAATTCGTTCAGGGGCTGTGATGCCACCTGGATTGACCATATCTAGACCCACAGCTGATTGAGACATAAGGGTGGACACTCTTGGGGCTGAGAGGTTTGGTGAGGTTGGGTGAGCAAACGCAGACCCTTTAGAGTAATACTGCGTGGTACCCATCCCATGGGTCCCAAATCTCCAGGTTCAAGGGCATCTTCCTACTTCGAAAACGTGTATGAGAAACCCAGAAGATGGTACACCGTGTGATCGGGAAAGGTTTCTAAAACGCACCTCATTTCTCATCTCCTTGTGCTCGGGTTCGCCATTCCAGCCGCTTTACTAGCAATCTCCCTCCTTGGAGAATCAGCACCTTTAACCTCCTGTTCCGTACAGGTTGCAATTTGTCCTGAGGATGAACGGGAAGAGGGGGAACCAATGAGACACTAGCTCTAGGTGTGGGGACAGGCACAGGTCACTCTATTTTCCCATCAGGAAGAAGAATTAACCACAGGCTCAGCCTGCCGCCCGGGACGAGAATAGGGCCTGAAGTAATCCTGCGCTTTGGCGGCCAGCTCCCAAGAAAGCGAGTTGAAAAATGGAGCTCAGGGGCACTGCAATTCACAAACCTGCAGAGTTATAAATGATAACTCTCGTCCACAAATATATTGACGGAAGACAACGAAGAGGATTTGAAAGCAAGGCAGAATTGCAGGAAACAGATTTCAGGAGGTAGATTCGAATCGCCTTTAAAGCACGGGAAAAGCGGCAAAACCTCGACAATGATGCCCTTGGCCAAAAAGGGCGTATGCGTTTTTTCCTGAATATATTCAGGGAAAAACGCATACGCCCTTTTTGGCCAACCAAGCAACCTGGAAAGGCAAATCAGCGCTACAAAGAAGTCTCGCTTCCCATCGGTCAAATAGGCCACGCTGAATAAAGTGTCAAACCCAGAAATGCAGGACAGGCCATGGAGAAACGGGAGCCTTGCTACGCTGATGGGCGGGATGTAAATTGCCAACAGCCACTCTGGAGAAGTGTCCGGTGTGTCCTGAAACATCGAAAAAACTCAGCTTAGAGAGCATAGGGCACTTCCACTCATGGGCGTATAAATTGGGAAAACTAAAAATCAGCAAGACACAGGCACCCCAAAGTTTAGGGCTGCTCTGTTGACAAGATCCTCCACTTCGTTACACCTTAAATATCCCAGGAAAGAGAAAAATGGATAAAGAAGTTGTGGTCCTTATGTACAATGGAATATCACTCAGCCATGAAATCAACGTCATAAGGCTAGTAGCAACATGATGAGTGGATTTAGGTACGACGATTCTAAGTGAAATAAGTCACACAGAAAAAGACACTTATCATAAGATATCACTTATAGAGGGAATGTAAAAACCGCTACCCTTGAACTGAATTACAAAACAGAACAGAGTCGCACGTTTAGAAAACACACTATGGCTGCTTAACGGGAAAGGTGAGGTGGGGTGATGCATAAAAGAAGGGTTTCAAATTAGCTCAGATACCGTTCCATAAACCCAATATGTAGTAGACACGACCTACTCCTTGCTCAGTGAACTGGACTCAACACCCCCTATTCACCGCCCAAGAATATATGACTAGTAAGAATCTTAAAACCTATGTATTGATATCTCTCTGTAAGTGAGTCAAGTGGGTGTAAAGCGGCATAAACACAGCAGTGAAAAGCAGCTAAACCCCTTTATAAAAATCAATCACTTTTAAAAACCCGTGAAACAAAGACAGTGAAAGATAGAGAAATTCTTACTAAATTCGTTCAGGGGCTGTGATGCCACCTGGATTGACCATATCTAGACCCACAGCTGATTGAGACATAAGGGTGGACACTCTTGGGGCTGAGAGGTTTGGTGAGGTTGGGTGAGCAAACACAGACCCTTTAGAGTAATACTGCGTGGTACCCATCCCATGGGTCCCAAATCTCCAGGTTCAAGGGCATCTTCCTACTTCAAAAACGTGCATGAGAAACCCAGAAGATGGTACACCGTGTGATCGGGAAAGGTTTCTAAAACGCACCTCATTTCTCATCTCCTTGTGCTCGGGTTCGCCATTCCAGCCGCTTTACTAGCAATCTCCCTCCTTGGAGAATCAGCACCTTTAACCTCCTGTTCCGTACAGGTTGCAATTTGTCCTGAGGATGAACGGGAAGAGGGGGAACCAATGAGACACTAGCTTTAGGTGTTGGGACAGGCACAGGTCACTCTATTTTCCCATCAGGAAGAAGAATTAACCACAGGCTCAGCCTTCCGCCCGGAACCAGAATAGGGCCTGAAGCAATCCTGCGCTTTTGCGGCCAGCTCCCAAGAAAGCGAGTTGAAAAATGGAGCTCAGGGGCACTGCAATTCACAAACCTGCAGAGTTATAAATGAAAACTCTCGTCCTCAAATATATTGAGGGTAGGCAACGAAGAGGATTTGAAAGCAAGGCAGAATTGCAGGAAACAGATTTCAGGAGGTAGATTCGAATCGCCTTTAAAGCACGGGAAAAGCGGCAAAACCTCGACAATGATGCCCTTGGCCAAAAAGGGCGTATGCGTTTTTTCCTGAATATATTCAGGAAAAAACGCATACGCCCTTTTTGGCCAACCAAGCAATCTGGAAAGGCAAATCAGCGCTACAAAGAAGTCTCGCTTCCTATCGGTCAAATAGGCCACGCTGAATAAAGTGTCAAACCCAGAAATGCAGGACAGGCCATGGAGAAACGGGAGCCTTGCTACGCTGATGGGCGGGATGTAAATTGCCAACAGCCACTCTGGAGAAGTGTCCGGTGTGTCCTGAAACATCGAAAAAACTCAGCTTAGAGAGCATAGGGCACTTCCACTCATGGGCGTATAAATTGGGAAAACTAAAAATCAGCAAGACACAGGCACCCCAAAGTTTAGGGCTGCTCTGTTGACAAGATCCTCCACTTCGTTACACCTTAAATATCCCAGGAAAGAGAAAAATGGATAAAGAAGTTGTGGTCCTTATGTACAATGGAATATCACTCAGCCATGAAATCAACGTCATAAGGCTAGTAGCAACATGATGAGTGGATTTAGGTACGACGATTCTAAGTGAAATAAGTCACACAGAAAAAGACACTTATCATAAGATATCACTTATAGAGGGAATGTAAAAACCGCTACCCTTGAACTGAATTACAAAACAGAACAGAGTCGCACGTTTAGAAAACACACTATGGCTGCTTAACGGGAAAGGTGAGGTGGGGTGATGCATAAAACAAGGGTTTCAAATTAGCTCAGATACCGTTCCATAAACCCAATATGTAGTAGACACGACCTACTCCTTGCTCAGTGAACTGGACTCAACACCCCCTATTCACCGCCCAAGAATATATCTGACTAGTAAGAATCTTAAAACCTATGTATTGATATCTCTCTGTAAGTGAGTCAAGTGGGTGTAAAGCGGCATAAACACAGCAGTGAAAAGCAGCTAAACCCCTTTATAAAAATCAATCACTTTTAAAAACCCGTGAAACAAAGACAGTGAAAGATAGAGAAATTCTTACTAAATTCGTTCAGGGGCTGTGATGCCACCTGGATTGACCATATCTAGACCCACAGCTGATTGAGACATAAGGGTGGACACTCTTGGGGCTGAGAGGTTTGGTGAGGTTGGGTGAGCAAACGCAGACCCTTTAGAGTAATACTGCGTGGTACCCATCCCATGGGTCCCAAATCTCCAGGTTCAAGGGCATCTTCCTACTTTGAAAACGTGCATGAGAAACCCAGAAGATGGTACACCGTGTGATCGGGAAAGGTTTCTAAAACGCACCTCATTTCTCATCTCCTTGTGCTCGGGTTCGCCATTCCAGCCGCTTTACTAGCAATCTCCCTCCTTGGAGAATCAGCACCTTTAACCTCCTGTTCCGTACAGGTTGCAATTTGTCCTGAGGATGAACGGGAAGAGGGGGAACCAATGAGACACTAGCTCTAGGTGTGGGGACAGGCACAGGTCACTCTATTTTCCCATCAGGAAGAAGAATTAACCACAGGCTCACCCTTCCGCCCGGAACCAGAATAGGGCCTGAAGTAATCCTGCGCTTTTGCGGCCAGCTCCCAAGAAAGCGAGTTGAAAAATGGAGCTCAGGGGCACTGCAATTCACAAACCTGCAGAGTTATAAATGATAACTCTCGTCCTCAAATATATTGAGGGTAGGCAACAAAGAGGATTTGAAAGCAAGGCAGAATTGCAGGAAACAGATTTCAGGAGGTGGATTCGAATCGCCTTTAAAGCACGGGAAAAGCGGCAAAACCTCGACAATGATGCCCTTGGCCAAAAAGGGCGTATGCGTTTTTTCCTGAATATATTCAGGAAAAAACGCATACGCCCTTTTTGGCCAACCAAGCAACCTGGAAAGGCAAATCAGCGCTACAAAGAAGTCTCGCTTCCTATCGGTCAAATAGGCCACGCTGAATAAAGTGTCAAACCCAGAAATGCAGGACAGGCCATGGAGAAACGGGAGCCTTGCTACGCTGATGGGCGGGATGTAAATTGCCAACAGCCACTCTGGAGAAGTGTCCGGTGTGTCCTGAAACATCGAAAAAACTCAGCTTAGAGAGCATAGGGCACTTCCACTCATGGGCGTATAAATTGGGAAAACTAAAAATCAGCAAGGCACAGGCACCCCAAAGTTTAGGGCTGCTCTGTTGACAAGAACCTCCACTTCGTTACACCTTAAATATCCCAGGAAAGAGAAAAATGGATAAAGAAGTTGTGGTCCTTATGTACAATGGAATATCACTCAGCCATGAAATCAACGTCATAAGGCTAGTAGCAGCATGATGAGTGGATTTAGGTACGACGATTCTAAGTGAAATAAGTCACACAGAAAAAGACACTTATCATAAGATATCACTTATAGAGGGAATGTAAAAACCGCTACCCTTGAACTGAATTACAAAACAGAACAGAGTCACACGTTTAGAAAACACACTATGGCTGCGTAACGGGAAAGGTGAGGTGGGGTGATGCATAAAACAAGGGTTTCAAATTAGCTCAGATACCGTTCCATAAACCCAATATGTAATAGACACGACGTACTCCTTGCTCAGTGAACTGGACTCAACACCCCCTATTCACCGCCCAAGAATATATCTGACTAGTAAGAATCTTAAAACCTATATATTGATATCTCTCTGTAAGTGAGTCAAGTGGGTGTAAAGCGGCATAAACACAGCAGTGAAAAGCAGCTAAACCCCTTTATAAAAATCAATCACTGTTAAAAACCCGTGAAACAAAGACAGTGAAAGATAGAGAAATTCTTACTAAATTCGTTCAGGGGCTGTGATGCCACCTGGATTAACCATATCTAGACCCACAGCTGATTGAGACATAAGGGTGGACACTCTTGGGGCTGAGAGGTTTGGTGAGGTTGGGTGAGCAAACGCATACCCTTTAGTGTAATACTGCGTGGTACCCATCCCATGGGTCCCAAAACTCCTGGTTCAAGGGCATCTTCCTACATCGAAAACATGAATGAGAAACCCAGAAGATGGTACACCATGTGATCGGGAAAGCTTTCTAAAACGCACCTCATTTCTCATCTCCTTGTGCTCGGGTTCGCCATTCCAGCCGCTTTACTAGCAATCACCCTCCTTGGAGAATCAGCACCTTTAACCTCCTGTTCCGTACAGGTTGCAATTTGTCCTGAGGATGAACGGGAAGAGGGGGAACCAATGAGACACTAGCTCTAGGTGTGGGGACAGGCACAGGTCACTCTATTTTCCCATCAGGAAGAAGAATTAACCACAGGATCAGCCTTCCGCCCGGGACCAGAATAGGACCTGAAGTAATCCTGCGCTTTTGCGGCCAGCTCCCGAGAAAGCGAGTTGAAAAATGGAGCTCAGGGGCACTGCAATTCACAAACCTGCAGAGTTATAAATGATAACTCTCGTCCACAAATATATTGACGGAAGACAACGAAGAGGATTTGAAAGCAAGGCAGAATTGCAGGAAACAGATATCAGGAGGTAGATTCGAATCGCCTTTAAAGCACGGGAAAAGCGGCAAAACCTCGACAATGATGCCCTTGGCCAAAAAGGGCGTATGCGTTTTTTCCTGAATATATTCAGGAAAAAACGCATACGCCCTTTTTGGCCAACCAAGCAACCTGGAAAGGCAAATCAGCGCTACAAAGAAGTCTCACTTCCCATCGGTCAAATAGGCCACGCTGAATAAAGTGTCAAACCCAGAAATGCAGGACAGGCCATGGAGAAACGGGAGCCTTGCTACGCTGATGGGCGGGATGTAAATTGCCAACAGCCACTCTGGAGAAGTGTACGGTGTGTCCTGAAACATTGAAAAAACTCAGCTTAGAGAGCATAGGGCACTTCCACTCATGGGCGTATAAATTGGGAAAACTAAAAATCAGCAAGACACAGGCACCCCAAATTTTAAGGCTGCTCTGTTGACAAGAACCTCCACTTCGTTACACCTTAAATATCCCAGGAAAGAGAAAAATGGATAAAGAAGTTGTGGTCCTTATGTACAATGGAATATCACTCAGCCATGAAATCAACGTCATAAGGCTAGTAGCAACAGGATGAGTGGATTTAGGTACGACGATTCTAAGTGAAATAAGTCACACAGAAAAAGTCACTTATCATAAGATATCACTTATAGAGGGAATGTAAAAACCGCTACCCTTGAACTGAATTACAAAACAGAACAGAGTCGCACGTTTAGAAAACACACTATGGCTGCTTAACGGGAAAGGTGAGGTGGGTGATGCATAAAACAAGGGTTTCAAATTAGCTCAGATACCGTTCCATAAACCCAATATGTAGTAGACACGACCTACTCCTTGCTCAGTGAACTGGACTCAACACCCCCTATTCACCGCCCAAGAATATATCTGACTAGTAAGAATCTTAAAACCTATGTATTGATATCTCTCTGTAAGTGAGTCAAGTGGGTGTAAAGCGGCATAAACACAGCAGTGAAAAGCAGCTAAACCCCTTTATAAAAATCAATCACTTTTAAAAACCCGTGAAACAAAGACAGTGAAAGTTAGAGAAATTCTTACTAAATTCGTTCAGGGGCTGTGATGCCACCTGGATTGACCATATCTAGACCCACAGCTGATTGAGACATAAGGGTGGACACTCTTGGGGCTGAGAGGTTTGGTGAGGTTGGGTGAGCAAACGCAGACCCTTTAGAGTAATACTGCGTGGTACCCATCCCATGGGTCCCAAATCTCCAGGTTCAAGGGCATCTTCCTACTTCGAAAACGTGCATGAGAAACCCAGAAGATGGTACACCGTGTGATCGGGAAAGCTTTCTAAAACGCACCTCATTTCTCATCTCCTTGTGCTCGGGTTCGCCATTCCAGCCGCTTTACTAGCAATCACCCTCCTTGGAGAATCAGCACCTTTAACCTCCTGTTCCGTACAGGTTGCAATTTGTCCTGAGGATGAACGGGAAGAGGGGGAACCAATGAGACACTAGCTCTAGGTGTGGGGACAGGCACAGGTCACTCTATTTTCCCATCAGGAAGAAGAATTAACCACAGGCTCAGCCTGCCACCCGGGACCAGAATAGGGCCTGAAGCAATCCTGCGCTTTTGCGGCCAGCTCCCAAGAAAGCGAGTTGAAAAATGGAGCTCAGGGGCACTGCAATTCACAAACCTGCAGAGTTATAAATGATAACTCTCGTCCTCAAATATATTGAGGGTAGGCAACTAAGAGGATTTGAAAGCAAGGCAGAATTGCAGGAAACAGATTTCAGGAGGTAGATTCGAATCGCCTTTAAAGCACGGGAAAAGCGGCAAAACCTCGACAATGATGCCCTTGGCCAAAAAGGGCGTATGCGTTTTTTCCTGAATATATTCAGGAAAAAACGCATACGCCCTTTTTGGCCAACCAAGCAACCTGGAAAGGCAAATCAGCGCTACAAAGAAGTCTCGCTTCCCATCGGTCAAATAGGCCACGCTGAATAAAGTGTCAAACCCAGAAATGCAGGACAGGCCATGGAGAAACGGGAGCCTTGCTACGCTGATGGGCGGGATGTAAATTGCCAACAGCCACTCTGGAGAAGTGTCCGGTGTGTCCTGAAACATCGAAAAAACTCAGCTTAGAGAGCATAGGGCACTTCCAGTCATGGGCGTATAAATTGGGAAAACTAAAAATCAGCAAGACACAGGCACCCCAAAGTTTAGGGCTGCTCTGTTGACAAGAACCTCCACTTCGTTACAACTTAAATATCCCAGGAAAGAGAAAAATGGATAAAGAAGTTGTGGTCCTTATGTACAATGGAATATCACTCAGCCATGAAATCAACGTCATAAGGCTAGTAGCAGCATGATGAGTGGATTTAGGAACGACGATTCTAAGTGAAATAAGTCACACAGAAAAAGACACTTATCATAAGATATCACTTATAGAGGGAATGTAAAAACCGCTACCCTTGAACTGAATTACAAAACAGAACAGAGTCGCACGTTTAGAAAACACACTATGGCTGCTTAACGGGAAAGGTGAGGTGGGGTGATGCATAAAAGAAGGGTTTCAAATTAGCTCAGATACCGTTCCATAAACCCAATATGTAGTAGACACGACCTACTCCTTGCTCAGTGAACTGGACTCAACACCCCCTATTCACCGCCCAAGAATATATCTGACTAGTAAGAATCTTAAAACCTATGTATTGATATCTCTCTGTAAGTGAGTCAAGTGGGTGTAAAGCGGCATAAACACAGCAGTGAAAAGCAGCTAAACCCCTTTATAAAAATCAATCACTTTTAAAAACCCGTGAAACAAAGACAGTGAAAGTTAGAGAAATTCTTACTAAATTCGTTCAGGGGCTGTGATGCCACCTGGATTGACCATATCTAGACCCACAGCTGATTGAGACATAAGGGTGGACACTCTTGGGGCTGAGAGGTTTGGTGAGGTTGGGTGAGCAAACGCAGACCCTTTAGAGTAATACTGCGTGGTACCCATCCCATGGGTCCCAAATCTCCAGGTTCAAGGGCATCTTCCTACTTCGAAAACGTGCATGAGAAACCCAGAAGATGGTACACCGTGTGATCGGGAAAGGTTTCTAAAACGCACCTCATTTCTCATCTCCTTGTGCTCGGGTTCGCCATTCCAGCCGCTTTACTAGCAATCTCCCTCCTTGGAGAATCAGCACCTTTAACCTCCTGTTCCGTACAGGTTGCAATTTGTCCTGAGGATGAACGGGAAGAGGGGGAACCAATGAGACACTAGCTCTAGGTGTGGGGACAGGCACAGGTCACTCTATTTTCCCATCAGGAAGAAGAATTAACCACAGGCTCAGCCTGCCGCCCGGGACGAGAATAGGGCCTGAAGTAATCCTGCGCTTTGGCGGCCAGCTCCCAAGAAAGCGAGTTGAAAAATGGAGCTCAGGGGCACTGCAATTCACAAACCTGCAGAGTTATAAATGATAACTCTCGTCCACAAATATATTGACGGAAGACAACGAAGAGGATTTGAAAGCAAGGCAGAATTGCAGGAAACAGATTTCAGGAGGTAGATTCGAATCGCCTTTAAAGCACGGGAAAAGCGGCAAAACCTCGACAATGATGCCCTTGGCCAAAAAGGGCATATGCGTTTTTTCCTGAATATATTCAGGGAAAAACGCATACGCCCTTTTTGGCCAACCAAGCAACCTGGAAAGGCAAATCAGCGCTACAAAGAAGTCTCGCTTCCCATCGGTCAAATAGGCCACGCTGAATAAAGTGTCAAACCCAGAAATGCAGGACAGGCCATGGAGAAACGGGAGCCTTGCTACGCTGATGGGCGGGATGTAAATTGCCAACAGCCACTCTGGAGAAGTGTCCGGTGTGTCCTGAAACATCGAAAAAACTCAGCTTAGAGAGCATAGGGCACTTCCACTCATGGGCGTATAAATTGGGAAAACTAAAAATCAGCAAGACACAGGCACCCCAAAGTTTAGGGCTGCTCTGTTGACAAGATCCTCCACTTCGTTACACCTTAAATATCCCAGGAAAGAGAAAAATGGATAAAGAAGTTGTGGTCCTTATGTACAATGGAATATCACTCAGCCATGAAATCAACGTCATAAGGCTAGTAGCAACATGATGAGTGGATTTAGGTACGACGATTCTAAGTGAAATAAGTCACACAGAAAAAGACACTTATCATAAGATATCACTTATAGAGGGAATGTAAAAACCGCTACCCTTGAACTGAATTACAAAACAGAACAGAGTCGCACGTTTAGAAAACACACTATGGCTGCTTAACGGGAAAGGTGAGGTGGGGTGATGCATAAAAGAAGGGTTTCAAATTAGCTCAGATACCGTTCCATAAACCCAATATGTAGTAGACACGACCTACTCCTTGCTCAGTGAACTGGACTCAACACCCCCTATTCACCGCCCAAGAATATATGACTAGTAAGAATCTTAAAACCTATGTATTGATATCTCTCTGTAAGTGAGTCAAGTGGGTGTAAAGCGGCATAAACACAGCAGTGAAAAGCAGCTAAACCCCTTTATAAAAATCAATCACTTTTAAAAACCCGTGAAACAAAGACAGTGAAAGTTAGAGAAATTCTTACTAAATTCGTTCAGGGGCTGTGATGCCACCTGGATTGACCATATCTAGACCCACAGCTGATTGAGACATAAGGGTGGACACTCTTGGGGCTGAGAGGTTTGGTGAGGTTGGGTGAGCAAACGCAGACCCTTTAGAGTAATACTGCGTGGTACCCATCCCATGGGTCCCAAATCTCCAGGTTCAAGGGCATCTTCCTACTTCGAAAACGTGCATGAGAAACCCAGAAGATGGTACACCGTGTGATCGGGAAAGGTTTCTAAAACGCACCTCATTTCTCATCTCCTTGTGCTCGGGTTCGCCATTCCAGCCGCTTTACTAGCAATCTCCCTCCTTGGAGAATCAGCACCTTTAACCTCCTGTTCCGTACAGGTTGCAATTTGTCCTGAGGATGAACGGGAAGAGGGGGAACCAATGAGACACTAGCTTTAGGTGTTAGGACAGGCACAGGTCACTCTATTTTCCCATCAGGAAGAAGAATTAACCACAGGCTCAGCCTTCCGCCCGGAACCAGAATAGGGCCTGAAGCAATCCTGCGCTTTTGCGGCCAGCTCCCAAGAAAGCGAGTTGAAAAATGGAGCTCAGGGGCACTGCAATTCACAAACCTGCAGAGTTATAAATGAAAACTCTCGTCCTCAAATATATTGAGGGTAGGCAACGAAGAGGATTTGAAAGCAAGGCAGAATTGCAGGAAACAGATTTCAGGAGGTAGATTCGAATCGCCTTTAAAGCACGGGAAAAGCGGCAAAACCTCGACAATGATGCCCTTGGCCAAAAAGGGCGTATGCGTTTTTTCCTGAATATATTCAGGAAAAAACGCATACGCCCTTTTTGGCCAACCAAGCAACCTGGAAAGGCAAATCAGCGCTACAAAGAAGTCTCGCTTCCTATCGGTCAAATAGGCCACGCTGAATAAAGTGTCAAACCCAGAAATGCAGGACAGGCCATGGAGAAACGGGAGCCTTGCTACGCTGATGGGCGGGATGTAAATTGCCAACAGCCACTCTGGAGAAGTGTCCGGTGTGTCCTGAAACATCGAAAAAACTCAGCTTAGAGAGCATAGGGCACTTCCACTCATGGGCGTATAAATTGGGAAAACTAAAAATCAGCAAGACACAGGCACCCCAAAGTTTAGGGCTGCTCTGTTGACAAGATCCTCCACTTCGTTACACCTTAAATATCCCAGGAAAGAGAAAAATGGATAAAGAAGTTGTGGTCCTTATGTACAATGGAATATCACTCAGCCATGAAATCAACGTCATAAGGCTAGTAGCAACATGATGAGTGGATTTAGGTACGACGATTCTAAGTGAAATAAGTCACACAGAAAAAGACACTTATCATAAGATATCACTTATAGAGGGAATGTAAAAACCGCTACCCTTGAACTGAATTACAAAACAGAACAGAGTCGCACGTTTAGAAAACACACTATGGCTGCTTAACGGGAAAGGTGAGGTGGGGTGATGCATAAAAGAAGGGTTTCAAATTAGCTCAGATACCGTTCCATAAACCCAATATGTAGTAGACACGACCTACTCCTTGCTCAGTGAACTGGACTCAACACCCCCTATTCACCGCCCAAGAATATATCTGACTAGTAAGAATCTTAAAACCTATGTATTGATATCTCTCTGTAAGTGAGTCAAGTGGGTGTAAAGCGGCATAAACACAGCAGTGAAAAGCAGCTAAACCCCTTTATAAAAATCAATCACTTTTAAAAACCCGTGAAACAAAGACAGTGAAAGATAGAGAAATTCTTACTAAATTCGTTCAGGGGCTGTGATGCCACCTGGATTGACCATATCTAGACCCACAGCTGATTGAGACATAAGGGTGGACACTCTTGGGGCTGAGAGGTTTGGTGAGGTTGGGTGAGCAAACGCAGACCCTTTAGAGTAATACTGCGTGGTACCCATCCCATGGGTCCCAAATCTCCAGGTTCAAGGGCATCTTCCTACTTCGAAAACGTGCATGAGAAACCCAGAAGATGGTACACCGTGTGATCGGGAAAGGTTTCTAAAACGCACCTCATTTCTCATCTCCTTGTGCTCGGGTTCGCCATTCCAGCCGCTTTACTAGCAATCTCCCTCCTTGGAGAATCAGCACCTTTAACCTCCTGTTCCGTACAGGTTGCAATTTGTCCTGAGGATGAACGGGAAGAGGGGGAACCAATGAGACACTAGCTCTAGGTGTGGGGACAGGCACAGGTCACTCTATTTTCCCATCAGGAAGAAGAATTAACCACAGGCTCACCCTTCCGCCCGGAACCAGAATAGGGCCTGAAGTAATCCTGCGCTTTTGCGGCCAGCTCCCAAGAAAGCGAGTTGAAAAATGGAGCTCAGGGGCACTGCAATTCACAAACCTGCAGAGTTATAAATGATAACTCTCGTCCTCAAATATATTGAGGGTAGGCAACAAAGAGGATTTGAAAGCAAGGCAGAATTGCAGGAAACAGATTTCAGGAGGTGGATTCGAATCGCCTTTAAAGCACGGGAAAAGCGGCAAAACCTCGACAATGATGCCCTTGGCCAAAAAGGGCGTATGCGTTTTTTCCTGAATATATTCAGGAAAAAACGCATACGCCCTTTTTGGCCAACCAAGCAACCTGGAAAGGCAAATCAGCGCTACAAAGAAGTCTCGCTTCCTATCGGTCAAATAGGCCACGCTGAATAAAGTGTCAAAACCAGAAATGCAGGACAGGCCATGGAGAAACGGGAGCCTTGCTACGCTGATGGGCGGGATGTAAATTGCCAACAGCCACTCTGGAGAAGTGTCCGGTGTGTCCTGAAACATCGAAAAAACTCAGCTTAGAGAGCATAGGGCACTTCCACTCATGGGCGTATAAATTGGGAAAACTAAAAATCAGCAAGACACAGGCACCCCAAAGTTTAGGGCTGCTCTGTTGACAAGAACCTCCACTTCGTTACACCTTAAATATCCCAGGAAAGAGAAAAATGGATAAAGAAGTTGTGGTCCTTATGTACAATGGAATATCACTCAGCCATGAAATCAACGTCATAAGGCTAGTAGCAGCATGATGAGTGGATTTAGGTACGACGATTCTAAGTGAAATAAGTCACACAGAAAAAGACACTTATCATAAGATATCACTTATAGAGGGAATGTAAAAACCGCTACCCTTGAACTGAATTACAAAACAGAACAGAGTCACACGTTTAGAAAACACACTATGGCTGCTTAACGGGAAAGGTGAGGTGGGGTGATGCATAAAACAAGGGTTTCAAATTAGCTCAGATACCGTTCCATAAACCCAATATGTAATAGACACGACGTACTCCTTGCTCAGTGAACTGGACTCAACACCCCCTATTCACCGCCCAAGAATATATCTGACTAGTAAGAACCTTAAAACCTATGTATTGATATCTCTCTGTAAGTGAGTCAAGTGAGTGTAAAGCGGCATAAACACAGCAGTGAAAAGCAGCTAAACCCCTTTATAAAAATCAATCACTGTTAAAAACCCGTGAAACAAAGACAGTGAAAGATAGAGAAATTCTTACTAAATTCGTTCAGGGGCTGTGATGCCACCTGGATTGACCATATCTAGACCCACAGCTGATTGAGACATAAGGGTGGACACTCTTGGGGCTGAGAGGTTTGGTGAGGTTGGGTGAGCAAACGCAGACCCTTTAGAGTAATACTGCGTGGTACCCATCCCATGGGTCCCAAATCTCCAGGTTCAAGGGCATCTTCCTACTTCGAAAACGTGCATGAGAAACCCAGAAGATGGTACACCGTGTGATCGGGAAAGGTTTCTAAAACGCACCTCATTTCTCATCTCCTTGTGCTCGGGTTCGCCATTCCAGCCGCTTTACTAGCAATCTCCCTCCTTGGAGAATCAGCACCTTTAACCTCCTGTTCCGTACAGGTTGCAATTTGTCCTGAGGATGAACGGGAAGAGGGGGAACCAATGAGACACTAGCTTTAGGTGTTGGGACAGGCACAGGTCACTCTATTTTCCCATCAGGAAGAAGAATTAACCACAGGCTCAGCCTTCCGCCCGGAACCAGAATAGGGCCTGAAGCAATCCTGCGCTTTTGCGGCCAGCTCCCAAGAAAGCGAGTTGAAAAATGGAGCTCAGGGGCACTGCAATTCACAAACCTGCAGAGTTATAAATGAAAACTCTCGTCCACAAATATATTGACGGAAGACAACGAAGAGGATTTGAAAGCAAGGCAGAATTGCAGGAAACAGATTTCAGGAGGTAGATTCGAATCGCCTTTAAAGCACGGGAAAAGCGGCAAAACCTCGACAATGATGCCCTTGGCCAAAAAGGGCGTATGCGTTTTTTCCTGAATATATTCAGGGAAAAACGCATACGCCCTTTTTGGCCAACCAAGCAACCTGGAAAGGCAAATCAGCGCTACAAAGAAGTCTCGCTTCCCATCGGTCAAATAGGCCACGCTGAATAAAGTGTCACACCCAGAAATGCAGGACAGGCCATGGAGAAACGGGAGCCTTGCTACGCTGATGGGCGGGATGTAAATTGCCAACAGCCACTCTGGAGAAGTGTCCGGTGTGTCCTGAAACATCGAAAAAACTCAGCTTAGAGAGCATAGGGCACTTCCACTCATGGGCGTATAAATTGGGAAAACTAAAAATCAGCAAGACACAGGCACCCCAAAGTTTAGGGCTGCTCTGTTGACAAGATCCTCCACTTCGTTACACCTTAAATATCCCAGGAAAGAGAAAAATGGATAAAGAAGTTGTGGTCCTTATGTACAATGGAATATCACTCAGCCATGAAATCAACGTCATAAGGCTAGTAGCAACATGATGAGTGGATTTAGGTACGACGATTCTAAGTGAAATAAGTCACACAGAAAAAGACACTTATCATAAGATATCACTTATAGAGGGAATGTAAAAACCGCTACCCTTGAACTGAATTACAAAACAGAACAGAGTCGCACGTTTAGAAAACACACTATGGCTGCTTAACGGGAAAGGTGAGGTGGGGTGATGCATAAAAGAAGGGTTTCAAATTAGCTCAGATACCGTTCCATAAACCCAATATGTAGTAGACACGACCTACTCCTTGCTCAGTGAACTGGACTCAACACCCCCTATTCACCGCCCAAGAATATATCTGACTAGTAAGAATCTTAAAACCTATGTATTGATATCTCTCTGTAAGTGAGTCAAGTGGGTGTAAAGCGGCATAAACACAGCAGTGAAAAGCAGCTAAACCCCTTTATAAAAATCAATCACTTTTAAAAACCCGTGAAACAAAGACAGTGAAAGATAGAGAAATTCTTACTAAATTCGTTCAGGGGCTGTGATGCCACCTGGATTGACCATATCTAGACCCACAGCTGATTGAGACATAAGGGTGGACACTCTTGGGGCTGAGAGGTTTGGTGAGGTTGGGTGAGCAAACGCAGACCCTTTAGAGTAATACTGCGTGGTACCCATCCCATGGGTCCCAAATCTCCAGGTTCAAGGGCATCTTCCTACTTCGAAAACGTGCATGAGAAACCCAGAAGATGGTACACCGTGTGATCGGGAAAGGTTTCTAAAACGCACCTCATTTCTCATCTCCTTGTGCTCGGGTTCGCCATTCCAGCCGCTTTACTAGCAATCTCCCTCCTTGGAGAATCAGCACCTTTAACCTCCTGTTCCGTACAGGTTGCAATTTGTCCTGAGGATGAACGGGAAGAGGGGGAACCAATGAGACACTAGCTTTAGGTGTTGGGACAGGCACAGGTCACTCTATTTTCCCATCAGGAAGAAGAATTAACCACAGGCTCAGCCTTCCGCCCGGAACCAGAATAGGGCCTGAAGCAATCCTGCGCTTTTGCGGCCAGCTCCCAAGAAAGCGAGTTGAAAAATGGAGCTCAGGGGCACTGCAATTCACAAACCTGCAGAGTTATAAATGAAAACTCTCGTCCTCAAATATATTGAGGGTAGGCAACGAAGAGGATTTGAAAGCAAGGCAGAATTGCAGGAAACAGATTTCAGGAGGTAGATTCGAATCGCCTTTAAAGCACGGGAAAAGCGGCAAAACCTCGACAATGATGCCCTTGGCCAAAAAGGGCGTATGCGTTTTTTCCTGAATATATTCAGGAAAAAACGCATACGCCCTTTTTGGCCAACCAAGCAATCTGGAAAGGCAAATCAGCGCTACAAAGAAGTCTCGCTTCCTATCGGTCAAATAGGCCACGCTGAATAAAGTGTCAAACCCAGAAATGCAGGACAGGCCATGGAGAAACGGGAGCCTTGCTACGCTGATGGGCGGGATGTAAATTGCCAACAGCCACTCTGGAGAAGTGTCCGGTGTGTCCTGAAACATCGAAAAAACTCAGCTTAGAGAGCATAGGGCACTTCCACTCATGGGCGTATAAATTGGGAAAACTAAAAATCAGCAAGACACAGGCACCCCAAAGTTTAGGGCTGCTCTGTTGACAAGATCCTCCACTTCGTTACACCTTAAATATCCCAGGAAAGAGAAAAATGGATAAAGAAGTTGTGGTCCTTATGTACAATGGAATATCACTCAGCCATGAAATCAACGTCATAAGGCTAGTAGCAACATGATGAGTGGATTTAGGTAGGACGATTCTAAGTGAAATAAGTCACACAGAAAAAGACACTTATCATAAGATATCACTTATAGAGGGAATGTAAAAACCGCTACCCTTGAACTGAATTACAAAACAGAACAGAGTCGCACGTTTAGAAAACACACTATGGCTGCTTAACGGGAAAGGTGAGGTGGGGTGATGCATAAAAGAAGGGTTTCAAATTAGCTCAGATACCGTTCCATAAACCCAATATGTAGTAGACACGACCTACTCCTTGCTCAGTGAACTGGACTCAACACCCCCTATTCACCGCCCAAGAATATATCTGACTAGTAAGAATCTTAAAACCTATGTATTGATATCTCTCTGTAAGTGAGTCAAGTGGGTGTAAAGCGGCATAAACACAGCAGTGAAAAGCAGCTAAACCCCTTTATAAAAATCAATCACTTTTAAAAACCCGTGAAACAAAGACAGTGAAAGATAGAGAAATTCTTACTAAATTCGTTCAGGGGCTGTGATGCCACCTGGATTGACCATATCTAGACCCACAGCTGATTGAGACATAAGGGTGGACACTCTTGGGGCTGAGAGGTTTGGTGAGGTTGGGTGAGCAAACGCAGACCCTTTAGAGTAATACTGCGTGGTACCCATCCCATGGGTCCCAAATCTCCAGGTTCAAGGGCATCTTCCTACTTCGAAAACGTGCATGAGAAACCCAGAAGATGGTACACCGTGTGATCGGGAAAGGTTTCTAAAACGCACCTCATTTCTCATCTCCTTGTGCTCGGGTTCGCCATTCCAGCCGCTTTACTAGCAATCTCCCTCCTTGGAGAATCAGCACCTTTAACCTCCTGTTCCGTACAGGTTGCAATTTGTCCTGAGGATGAACGGGAAGAGGGGGAACCAATGAGACACTAGCTCTAGGTGTGGGGACAGGCACAGGTCACTCTATTTTCCCATCAGGAAGAAGAATTAACCACAGGCTCACCCTTCCGCCCGGAACCAGAATAGGGCCTGAAGTAATCCTGCGCTTTTGCGGCCAGCTCCCAAGAAAGCGAGTTGAAAAATGGAGCTCAGGGGCACTGCAATTCACAAACCTGCAGAGTTATAAATGATAACTCTCGTCCTCAAATATATTGAGGGTAGGCAACAAAGAGGATTTGAAAGCAAGGCAGAATTGCAGGAAACAGATTTCAGGAGGTGGATTCGAATCGCCTTTAAAGCACGGGAAAAGCGGCAAAACCTCGACAATGATGCCCTTGGCCAAAAAGGGCGTATGCGTTTTTTCCTGAATATATTCAGGAAAAAACGCATACGCCCTTTTTGGCCAACCAAGCAACCTGGAAAGGCAAATCAGCGCTACAAAGAAGTCTCGCTTCCTATCGGTCAAATAGGCCACGCTGAATAAAGTGTCAAAACCAGAAATGCAGGACAGGCCATGGAGAAACGGGAGCCTTGCTACGCTGATGGGCGGGATGTAAATTGCCAACAGCCACTCTGGAGAAGTGTCCGGTGTGTCCTGAAACATCGAAAAAACTCAGCTTAGAGAGCATAGGGCACTTCCACTCATGGGCGTATAAATTGGGAAAACTAAAAATCAGCAAGACACAGGCACCCCAAAGTTTAGGGCTGCTCTGTTGACAAGATCCTCCACTTCGTTACACCTTAAATATCCCAGGAAAGAGAAAAATGGATAAAGAAGTTGTGGTCCTTATGTACAATGGAATATCACTCAGCCATGAAATCAACGTCATAAGGCTAGTAGCAACATGATGAGTGGATTTAGGTACGACGATTCTAAGTGAAATAAGTCACACAGAAAAAGACACTTATCATAAGATATCACTTATAGAGGGAATGTAAAAACCGCTACCCTTGAACTGAATTACAAAACAGAACAGAGTCGCACGTTTAGAAAACACACTATGGCTGCTTAACGGGAAAGGTGAGGTGGGGTGATGCATAAAAGAAGGGTTTCAAATTAGCTCAGATACCGTTCCATAAACCCAATATGTAGTAGACACGACCTACTCCTTGCTCAGTGAACTGGACTCAACACCCCCTATTCACCGCCCAAGAATATATGACTAGTAAGAATCTTAAAACCTATGTATTGATATCTCTCTGTAAGTGAGTCAAGTGGGTGTAAAGCGGCATAAACACAGCAGTGAAAAGCAGCTAAACCCCTTTATAAAAATCAATCACTTTTAAAAACCCGTGAAACAAAGACAGTGAAAGTTAGAGAAATTCTTACTAAATTCGTTCAGGGGCTGTGATGCCACCTGGATTGACCATATCTAGACCCACAGCTGATTGAGACATAAGGGTGGACACTCTTGGGGCTGAGAGGTTTGGTGAGGTTGGGTGAGCAAACGCAGACCCTTTAGAGTAATACTGCGTGGTACCCATCCCATGGGTCCCAAATCTCCAGGTTCAAGGGCATCTTCCTACTTCGAAAACGTGCATGAGAAACCCAGAAGATGGTACACCGTGTGATCGGGAAAGGTTTCTAAAACGCACCTCATTTCTCATCTCCTTGTGCTCGGGTTCGCCATTCCAGCCGCTTTACTAGCAATCTCCCTCCTTGGAGAATCAGCACCTTTAACCTCCTGTTCCGTACAGGTTGCAATTTGTCCTGAGGATGAACGGGAAGAGGGGGAACCAATGAGACACTAGCTTTAGGTGTTAGGACAGGCACAGGTCACTCTATTTTCCCATCAGGAAGAAGAATTAACCACAGGCTCAGCCTTCCGCCCGGAACCAGAATAGGGCCTGAAGCAATCCTGCGCTTTTGCGGCCAGCTCCCAAGAAAGCGAGTTGAAAAATGGAGCTCAGGGGCACTGCAATTCACAAACCTGCAGAGTTATAAATGAAAACTCTCGTCCTCAAATATATTGAGGGTAGGCAACGAAGAGGATTTGAAAGCAAGGCAGAATTGCAGGAAACAGATTTCAGGAGGTAGATTCGAATCGCCTTTAAAGCACGGGAAAAGCGGCAAAACCTCGACAATGATGCCCTTGGCCAAAAAGGGCGTATGCGTTTTTTCCTGAATATATTCAGGAAAAAACGCATACGCCCTTTTTGGCCAACCAAGCAACCTGGAAAGGCAAATCAGCGCTACAAAGAAGTCTCGCTTCCTATCGGTCAAATAGGCCACGCTGAATAAAGTGTCAAACCCAGAAATGCAGGACAGGCCATGGAGAAACGGGAGCCTTGCTACGCTGATGGGCGGGATGTAAATTGCCAACAGCCACTCTGGAGAAGTGTCCGGTGTGTCCTGAAACATCGAAAAAACTCAGCTTAGAGAGCATAGGGCACTTCCACTCATGGGCGTATAAATTGGGAAAACTAAAAATCAGCAAGACACAGGCACCCCAAAGTTTAGGGCTGCTCTGTTGACAAGATCCTCCACTTCGTTACACCTTAAATATCCCAGGAAAGAGAAAAATGGATAAAGAAGTTGTGGTCCTTATGTACAATGGAATATCACTCAGCCATGAAATCAACGTCATAAGGCTAGTAGCAACATGATGAGTGGATTTAGGTACGACGATTCTAAGTGAAATAAGTCACACAGAAAAAGACACTTATCATAAGATATCACTTATAGAGGGAATGTAAAAACCGCTACCCTTGAACTGAATTACAAAACAGAACAGAGTCGCACGTTTAGAAAACACACTATGGCTGCTTAACGGGAAAGGTGAGGTGGGGTGATGCATAAAAGAAGGGTTTCAAATTAGCTCAGATACCGTTCCATAAACCCAATATGTAGTAGACACGACCTACTCCTTGCTCAGTGAACTGGACTCAACACCCCCTATTCACCGCCCAAGAATATATCTGACTAGTAAGAATCTTAAAACCTATGTATTGATATCTCTCTGTAAGTGAGTCAAGTGGGTGTAAAGCGGCATAAACACAGCAGTGAAAAGCAGCTAAACCCCTTTATAAAAATCAATCACTTTTAAAAACCCGTGAAACAAAGACAGTGAAAGATAGAGAAATTCTTACTAAATTCGTTCAGGGGCTGTGATGCCACCTGGATTGACCATATCTAGACCCACAGCTGATTGAGACATAAGGGTGGACACTCTTGGGGCTGAGAGGTTTGGTGAGGTTGGGTGAGCAAACGCAGACCCTTTAGAGTAATACTGCGTGGTACCCATCCCATGGGTCCCAAATCTCCAGGTTCAAGGGCATCTTCCTACTTCGAAAACGTGCATGAGAAACCCAGAAGATGGTACACCGTGTGATCGGGAAAGGTTTCTAAAACGCACCTCATTTCTCATCTCCTTGTGCTCGGGTTCGCCATTCCAGCCGCTTTACTAGCAATCTCCCTCCTTGGAGAATCAGCACCTTTAACCTCCTGTTCCGTACAGGTTGCAATTTGTCCTGAGGATGAACGGGAAGAGGGGGAACCAATGAGACACTAGCTCTAGGTGTGGGGACAGGCACAGGTCACTCTATTTTCCCATCAGGAAGAAGAATTAACCACAGGCTCACCCTTCCGCCCGGAACCAGAATAGGGCCTGAAGTAATCCTGCGCTTTTGCGGCCAGCTCCCAAGAAAGCGAGTTGAAAAATGGAGCTCAGGGGCACTGCAATTCACAAACCTGCAGAGTTATAAATGATAACTCTCGTCCTCAAATATATTGAGGGTAGGCAACAAAGAGGATTTGAAAGCAAGGCAGAATTGCAGGAAACAGATTTCAGGAGGTGGATTCGAATCGCCTTTAAAGCACGGGAAAAGCGGCAAAACCTCGACAATGATGCCCTTGGCCAAAAAGGGCGTATGCGTTTTTTCCTGAATATATTCAGGAAAAAACGCATACGCCCTTTTTGGCCAACCAAGCAACCTGGAAAGGCAAATCAGCGCTACAAAGAAGTCTCGCTTCCTATCGGTCAAATAGGCCACGCTGAATAAAGTGTCAAAACCAGAAATGCAGGACAGGCCATGGAGAAACGGGAGCCTTGCTACGCTGATGGGCGGGATGTAAATTGCCAACAGCCACTCTGGAGAAGTGTCCGGTGTGTCCTGAAACATCGAAAAAACTCAGCTTAGAGAGCATAGGGCACTTCCACTCATGGGCGTATAAATTGGGAAAACTAAAAATCAGCAAGACACAGGCACCCCAAAGTTTAGGGCTGCTCTGTTGACAAGAACCTCCACTTCGTTACACCTTAAATATCCCAGGAAAGAGAAAAATGGATAAAGAAGTTGTGGTCCTTATGTACAATGGAATATCACTCAGCCATGAAATCAACGTCATAAGGCTAGTAGCAGCATGATGAGTGGATTTAGGTACGACGATTCTAAGTGAAATAAGTCACACAGAAAAAGACACTTATCATAAGATATCACTTATAGAGGGAATGTAAAAACCGCTACCCTTGAACTGAATTACAAAACAGAACAGAGTCACACGTTTAGAAAACACACTATGGCTGCTTAACGGGAAAGGTGAGGTGGGGTGATGCATAAAACAAGGGTTTCAAATTAGCTCAGATACCGTTCCATAAACCCAATATGTAATAGACACGACGTACTCCTTGCTCAGTGAACTGGACTCAACACCCCCTATTCACCGCCCAAGAATATATCTGACTAGTAAGAACCTTAAAACCTATGTATTGATATCTCTCTGTAAGTGAGTCAAGTGAGTGTAAAGCGGCATAAACACAGCAGTGAAAAGCAGCTAAACCCCTTTATAAAAATCAATCACTGTTAAAAACCCGTGAAACAAAGACAGTGAAAGATAGAGAAATTCTTACTAAATTCGTTCAGGGGCTGTGATGCCACCTGGATTGACCATATCTAGACCCACAGCTGATTGAGACATAAGGGTGGACACTCTTGGGGCTGAGAGGTTTGGTGAGGTTGGGTGAGCAAACGCAGACCCTTTAGAGTAATACTGCGTGGTACCCATCCCATGGGTCCCAAATCTCCAGGTTCAAGGGCATCTTCCTACTTCGAAAACGTGCATGAGAAACCCAGAAGATGGTACACCGTGTGATCGGGAAAGGTTTCTAAAACGCACCTCATTTCTCATCTCCTTGTGCTCGGGTTCGCCATTCCAGCCGCTTTACTAGCAATCTCCCTCCTTGGAGAATCAGCACCTTTAACCTCCTGTTCCGTACAGGTTGCAATTTGTCCTGAGGATGAACGGGAAGAGGGGGAACCAATGAGACACTAGCTTTAGGTGTTGGGACAGGCACAGGTCACTCTATTTTCCCATCAGGAAGAAGAATTAACCACAGGCTCAGCCTTCCGCCCGGAACCAGAATAGGGCCTGAAGCAATCCTGCGCTTTTGCGGCCAGCTCCCAAGAAAGCGAGTTGAAAAATGGAGCTCAGGGGCACTGCAATTCACAAACCTGCAGAGTTATAAATGAAAACTCTCGTCCACAAATATATTGACGGAAGACAACGAAGAGGATTTGAAAGCAAGGCAGAATTGCAGGAAACAGATTTCAGGAGGTAGATTCGAATCGCCTTTAAAGCACGGGAAAAGCGGCAAAACCTCGACAATGATGCCCTTGGCCAAAAAGGGCGTATGCGTTTTTTCCTGAATATATTCAGGGAAAAACGCATACGCCCTTTTTGGCCAACCAAGCAACCTGGAAAGGCAAATCAGCGCTACAAAGAAGTCTCGCTTCCCATCGGTCAAATAGGCCACGCTGAATAAAGTGTCACACCCAGAAATGCAGGACAGGCCATGGAGAAACGGGAGCCTTGCTACGCTGATGGGCGGGATGTAAATTGCCAACAGCCACTCTGGAGAAGTGTCCGGTGTGTCCTGAAACATCGAAAAAACTCAGCTTAGAGAGCATAGGGCACTTCCACTCATGGGCGTATAAATTGGGAAAACTAAAAATCAGCAAGACACAGGCACCCCAAAGTTTAGGGCTGCTCTGTTGACAAGATCCTCCACTTCGTTACACCTTAAATATCCCAGGAAAGAGAAAAATGGATAAAGAAGTTGTGGTCCTTATGTACAATGGAATATCACTCAGCCATGAAATCAACGTCATAAGGCTAGTAGCAACATGATGAGTGGATTTAGGTACGACGATTCTAAGTGAAATAAGTCACACAGAAAAAGACACTTATCATAAGATATCACTTATAGAGGGAATGTAAAAACCGCTACCCTTGAACTGAATTACAAAACAGAACAGAGTCGCACGTTTAGAAAACACACTATGGCTGCTTAACGGGAAAGGTGAGGTGGGGTGATGCATAAAAGAAGGGTTTCAAATTAGCTCAGATACCGTTCCATAAACCCAATATGTAGTAGACACGACCTACTCCTTGCTCAGTGAACTGGACTCAACACCCCCTATTCACCGCCCAAGAATATATCTGACTAGTAAGAATCTTAAAACCTATGTATTGATATCTCTCTGTAAGTGAGTCAAGTGGGTGTAAAGCGGCATAAACACAGCAGTGAAAAGCAGCTAAACCCCTTTATAAAAATCAATCACTTTTAAAAACCCGTGAAACAAAGACAGTGAAAGATAGAGAAATTCTTACTAAATTCGTTCAGGGGCTGTGATGCCACCTGGATTGACCATATCTAGACCCACAGCTGATTGAGACATAAGGGTGGACACTCTTGGGGCTGAGAGGTTTGGTGAGGTTGGGTGAGCAAACGCAGACCCTTTAGAGTAATACTGCGTGGTACCCATCCCATGGGTCCCAAATCTCCAGGTTCAAGGGCATCTTCCTACTTCGAAAACGTGCATGAGAAACCCAGAAGATGGTACACCGTGTGATCGGGAAAGGTTTCTAAAACGCACCTCATTTCTCATCTCCTTGTGCTCGGGTTCGCCATTCCAGCCGCTTTACTAGCAATCTCCCTCCTTGGAGAATCAGCACCTTTAACCTCCTGTTCCGTACAGGTTGCAATTTGTCCTGAGGATGAACGGGAAGAGGGGGAACCAATGAGACACTAGCTTTAGGTGTTGGGACAGGCACAGGTCACTCTATTTTCCCATCAGGAAGAAGAATTAACCACAGGCTCAGCCTTCCGCCCGGAACCAGAATAGGGCCTGAAGCAATCCTGCGCTTTTGCGGCCAGCTCCCAAGAAAGCGAGTTGAAAAATGGAGCTCAGGGGCACTGCAATTCACAAACCTGCAGAGTTATAAATGAAAACTCTCGTCCTCAAATATATTGAGGGTAGGCAACGAAGAGGATTTGAAAGCAAGGCAGAATTGCAGGAAACAGATTTCAGGAGGTAGATTCGAATCGCCTTTAAAGCACGGGAAAAGCGGCAAAACCTCGACAATGATGCCCTTGGCCAAAAAGGGCGTATGCGTTTTTTCCTGAATATATTCAGGAAAAAACGCATACGCCCTTTTTGGCCAACCAAGCAATCTGGAAAGGCAAATCAGCGCTACAAAGAAGTCTCGCTTCCTATCGGTCAAATAGGCCACGCTGAATAAAGTGTCAAACCCAGAAATGCAGGACAGGCCATGGAGAAACGGGAGCCTTGCTACGCTGATGGGCGGGATGTAAATTGCCAACAGCCACTCTGGAGAAGTGTCCGGTGTGTCCTGAAACATCGAAAAAACTCAGCTTAGAGAGCATAGGGCACTTCCACTCATGGGCGTATAAATTGGGAAAACTAAAAATCAGCAAGACACAGGCACCCCAAAGTTTAGGGCTGCTCTGTTGACAAGATCCTCCACTTCGTTACACCTTAAATATCCCAGGAAAGAGAAAAATGGATAAAGAAGTTGTGGTCCTTATGTACAATGGAATATCACTCAGCCATGAAATCAACGTCATAAGGCTAGTAGCAACATGATGAGTGGATTTAGGTAGGACGATTCTAAGTGAAATAAGTCACACAGAAAAAGACACTTATCATAAGATATCACTTATAGAGGGAATGTAAAAACCGCTACCCTTGAACTGAATTACAAAACAGAACAGAGTCGCACGTTTAGAAAACACACTATGGCTGCTTAACGGGAAAGGTGAGGTGGGGTGATGCATAAAACAAGGGTTTCAAATTAGCTCAGATACCGTTCCATAAACCCAATATGTAATAGACACGACGTACTCCTTGCTCAGTGAACTGGACTCAACACCCCCTATTCACCGCCCAAGAATATATCTGACTAGTAAGAACCTTAAAACCTATGTATTGATATCTCTCTGTAAGTGAGTCAAGTGAGTGTAAAGCGGCATAAACACAGCAGTGAAAAGCAGCTAAACCCCTTTATAAAAATCAATCACTGTTAAAAACCCGTGAAACAAAGACAGTGAAAGATAGAGAAATTCTTACTAAATTCGTTCAGGGGCTGTGATGCCACCTGGATTGACCATATCTAGACCCACAGCTGATTGAGACATAAGGGTGGACACTCTTGGGGCTGAGAGGTTTGGTGAGGTTGGGTGAGCAAACGCAGACCCTTTAGAGTAATACTGCGTGGTACCCATCCCATGGGTCCCAAATCTCCAGGTTCAAGGGCATCTTCCTACTTCGAAAACGTGCATGAGAAACCCAGAAGATGGTACACCGTGTGATCGGGAAAGGTTTCTAAAACGCACCTCATTTCTCATCTCCTTGTGCTCGGGTTCGCCATTCCAGCCGCTTTACTAGCAATCTCCCTCCTTGGAGAATCAGCACCTTTAACCTCCTGTTCCGTACAGGTTGCAATTTGTCCTGAGGATGAACGGGAAGAGGGGGAACCAATGAGACACTAGCTTTAGGTGTTGGGACAGGCACAGGTCACTCTATTTTCCCATCAGGAAGAAGAATTAACCACAGGCTCAGCCTTCCGCCCGGAACCAGAATAGGGCCTGAAGCAATCCTGCGCTTTTGCGGCCAGCTCCCAAGAAAGCGAGTTGAAAAATGGAGCTCAGGGGCACTGCAATTCACAAACCTGCAGAGTTATAAATGAAAACTCTCGTCCACAAATATATTGACGGAAGACAACGAAGAGGATTTGAAAGCAAGGCAGAATTGCAGGAAACAGATTTCAGGAGGTAGATTCGAATCGCCTTTAAAGCACGGGAAAAGCGGCAAAACCTCGACAATGATGCCCTTGGCCAAAAAGGGCATATGCGTTTTTTCCTGAATATATTCAGGGAAAAACGCATACGCCCTTTTTGGCCAACCAAGCAACCTGGAAAGGCAAATCAGCGCTACAAAGAAGTCTCGCTTCCCATCGGTCAAATAGGCCACGCTGAATAAAGTGTCACACCCAGAAATGCAGGACAGGCCATGGAGAAACGGGAGCCTTGCTACGCTGATGGGCGGGATGTAAATTGCCAACAGCCACTCTGGAGAAGTGTCCGGTGTGTCCTGAAACATCGAAAAAACTCAGCTTAGAGAGCATAGGGCACTTCCACTCATGGGCGTATAAATTGGGAAAACTAAAAATCAGCAAGACACAGGCACCCCAAAGTTTAGGGCTGCTCTGTTGACAAGATCCTCCACTTCGTTACACCTTAAATATCCCAGGAAAGAGAAAAATGGATAAAGAAGTTGTGGTCCTTATGTACAATGGAATATCACTCAGCCATGAAATCAACGTCATAAGGCTAGTAGCAACATGATGAGTGGATTTAGGTACGACGATTCTAAGTGAAATAAGTCACACAGAAAAAGACACTTATCATAAGATATCACTTATAGAGGGAATGTAAAAACCGCTACCCTTGAACTGAATTACAAAACAGAACAGAGTCGCACGTTTAGAAAACACACTATGGCTGCTTAACGGGAAAGGTGAGGTGGGGTGATGCATAAAAGAAGGGTTTCAAATTAGCTCAGATACCGTTCCATAAACCCAATATGTAGTAGACACGACCTACTCCTTGCTCAGTGAACTGGACTCAACACCCCCTATTCACCGCCCAAGAATATATCTGACTAGTAAGAATCTTAAAACCTATGTATTGATATCTCTCTGTAAGTGAGTCAAGTGGGTGTAAAGCGGCATAAACACAGCAGTGAAAAGCAGCTAAACCCCTTTATAAAAATCAATCACTTTTAAAAACCCGTGAAACAAAGACAGTGAAAGATAGAGAAATTCTTACTAAATTCGTTCAGGGGCTGTGATGCCACCTGGATTGACCATATCTAGACCCACAGCTGATTGAGACATAAGGGTGGACACTCTTGGGGCTGAGAGGTTTGGTGAGGTTGGGTGAGCAAACGCAGACCCTTTAGAGTAATACTGCGTGGTACCCATCCCATGGGTCCCAAATCTCCAGGTTCAAGGGCATCTTCCTACTTCGAAAACGTGCATGAGAAACCCAGAAGATGGTACACCGTGTGATCGGGAAAGGTTTCTAAAACGCACCTCATTTCTCATCTCCTTGTGCTCGGGTTCGCCATTCCAGCCGCTTTACTAGCAATCTCCCTCCTTGGAGAATCAGCACCTTTAACCTCCTGTTCCGTACAGGTTGCAATTTGTCCTGAGGATGAACGGGAAGAGGGGGAACCAATGAGACACTAGCTTTAGGTGTTGGGACAGGCACAGGTCACTCTATTTTCCCATCAGGAAGAAGAATTAACCACAGGCTCAGCCTTCCGCCCGGAACCAGAATAGGGCCTGAAGCAATCCTGCGCTTTTGCGGCCAGCTCCCAAGAAAGCGAGTTGAAAAATGGAGCTCAGGGGCACTGCAATTCACAAACCTGCAGAGTTATAAATGAAAACTCTCGTCCTCAAATATATTGAGGGTAGGCAACGAAGAGGATTTGAAAGCAAGGCAGAATTGCAGGAAACAGATTTCAGGAGGTAGATTCGAATCGCCTTTAAAGCACGGGAAAAGCGGCAAAACCTCGACAATGATGCCCTTGGCCAAAAAGGGCGTATGCGTTTTTTCCTGAATATATTCAGGAAAAAACGCATACGCCCTTTTTGGCCAACCAAGCAATCTGGAAAGGCAAATCAGCGCTACAAAGAAGTCTCGCTTCCTATCGGTCAAATAGGCCACGCTGAATAAAGTGTCAAACCCAGAAATGCAGGACAGGCCATGGAGAAACGGGAGCCTTGCTACGCTGATGGGCGGGATGTAAATTGCCAACAGCCACTCTGGAGAAGTGTCCGGTGTGTCCTGAAACATCGAAAAAACTCAGCTTAGAGAGCATAGGGCACTTCCACTCATGGGCGTATAAATTGGGAAAACTAAAAATCAGCAAGACACAGGCACCCCAAAGTTTAGGGCTGCTCTGTTGACAAGATCCTCCACTTCGTTACACCTTAAATATCCCAGGAAAGAGAAAAATGGATAAAGAAGTTGTGGTCCTTATGTACAATGGAATATCACTCAGCCATGAAATCAACGTCATAAGGCTAGTAGCAACATGATGAGTGGATTTAGGTAGGACGATTCTAAGTGAAATAAGTCACACAGAAAAAGACACTTATCATAAGATATCACTTATAGAGGGAATGTAAAAACCGCTACCCTTGAACTGAATTACAAAACAGAACAGAGTCGCACGTTTAGAAAACACACTATGGCTGCTTAACGGGAAAGGTGAGGTGGGGTGATGCATAAAAGAAGGGTTTCAAATTAGCTCAGATACCGTTCCATAAACCCAATATGTAGTAGACACGACCTACTCCTTGCTCAGTGAACTGGACTCAACACCCCCTATTCACCGCCCAAGAATATATCTGACTAGTAAGAATCTTAAAACCTATGTATTGATATCTCTCTGTAAGTGAGTCAAGTGGGTGTAAAGCGGCATAAACACAGCAGTGAAAAGCAGCTAAACCCCTTTATAAAAATCAATCACTTTTAAAAACCCGTGAAACAAAGACAGTGAAAGATAGAGAAATTCTTACTAAATTCGTTCAGGGGCTGTGATGCCACCTGGATTGACCATATCTAGACCCACAGCTGATTGAGACATAAGGGTGGACACTCTTGGGGCTGAGAGGTTTGGTGAGGTTGGGTGAGCAAACGCAGACCCTTTAGAGTAATACTGCGTGGTACCCATCCCATGGGTCCCAAATCTCCAGGTTCAAGGGCATCTTCCTACTTCGAAAACGTGCATGAGAAACCCAGAAGATGGTACACCGTGTGATCGGGAAAGGTTTCTAAAACGCACCTCATTTCTCATCTCCTTGTGCTCGGGTTCGCCATTCCAGCCGCTTTACTAGCAATCTCCCTCCTTGGAGAATCAGCACCTTTAACCTCCTGTTCCGTACAGGTTGCAATTTGTCCTGAGGATGAACGGGAAGAGGGGGAACCAATGAGACACTAGCTCTAGGTGTGGGGACAGGCACAGGTCACTCTATTTTCCCATCAGGAAGAAGAATTAACCACAGGCTCACCCTTCCGCCCGGAACCAGAATAGGGCCTGAAGTAATCCTGCGCTTTTGCGGCCAGCTCCCAAGAAAGCGAGTTGAAAAATGGAGCTCAGGGGCACTGCAATTCACAAACCTGCAGAGTTATAAATGATAACTCTCGTCCTCAAATATATTGAGGGTAGGCAACAAAGAGGATTTGAAAGCAAGGCAGAATTGCAGGAAACAGATTTCAGGAGGTGGATTCGAATCGCCTTTAAAGCACGGGAAAAGCGGCAAAACCTCGACAATGATGCCCTTGGCCAAAAAGGGCGTATGCGTTTTTTCCTGAATATATTCAGGAAAAAACGCATACGCCCTTTTTGGCCAACCAAGCAACCTGGAAAGGCAAATCAGCGCTACAAAGAAGTCTCGCTTCCTATCGGTCAAATAGGCCACGCTGAATAAAGTGTCAAAACCAGAAATGCAGGACAGGCCATGGAGAAACGGGAGCCTTGCTACGCTGATGGGCGGGATGTAAATTGCCAACAGCCACTCTGGAGAAGTGTCCGGTGTGTCCTGAAACATCGAAAAAACTCAGCTTAGAGAGCATAGGGCACTTCCACTCATGGGCGTATAAATTGGGAAAACTAAAAATCAGCAAGACACAGGCACCCCAAAGTTTAGGGCTGCTCTGTTGACAAGAACCTCCACTTCGTTACACCTTAAATATCCCAGGAAAGAGAAAAATGGATAAAGAAGTTGTGGTCCTTATGTACAATGTAATATCACTCAGCCATGAAATCAACGTCATAAGGCTAGTAGCAGCATGATGAGTGGATTTAGGTACGACGATTCTAAGTGAAATAAGTCACACAGAAAAAGACACTTATCATAAGATATCACTTATAGAGGGAATGTAAAAACCGCTACCCTTGAACTGAATTACAAAACAGAACAGAGTCACACGTTTAGAAAACACACTATGGCTGCTTAACGGGAAAGGTGAGGTGGGGTGATGCATAAAACAAGGGTTTCAAATTAGCTCAGATACCGTTCCATAAACCCAATATGTAATAGACACGACGTACTCCTTGCTCAGTGAACTGGACTCAACACCCCCTATTCACCGCCCAAGAATATATCTGACTAGTAAGAACCTTAAAACCTATGTATTGATATCTCTCTGTAAGTGAGTCAAGTGGGTGTAAAGCGGCATAAACACAGCAGTGAAAAGCAGCTAAACCCCTTTATAAAAATCAATCACTGTTAAAAACCCGTGAAACAAAGACAGTGAAAGATAGAGAAATTCTTACTAAATTCGTTCAGGGGCTGTGATGCCACCTGGATTGACCATATCTAGACCCACAGCTGATTGAGACATAAGGGTGGACACTCTTGGGGCTGAGAGGTTTGGTGAGGTTGGGTGAGCAAACGCAGACCCTTTAGAGTAATACTGCGTGGTACCCATCCCATGGGTCCCAAATCTCCAGGTTCAAGGGCATCTTCCTACTTCGAAAACGTGCATGAGAAACCCAGAAGATGGTACACCGTGTGATCGGGAAAGGTTTCTAAAACGCACCTCATTTCTCATCTCCTTGTGCTCGGGTTCGCCATTCCAGCCGCTTTACTAGCAATCTCCCTCCTTGGAGAATCAGCACCTTTAACCTCCTGTTCCGTACAGGTTGCAATTTGTCCTGAGGATGAACGGGAAGAGGGGGAACCAATGAGACACTAGCTTTAGGTGTTGGGACAGGCACAGGTCACTCTATTTTCCCATCAGGAAGAAGAATTAACCACAGGCTCAGCCTTCCGCCCGGAACCAGAATAGGGCCTGAAGCAATCCTGCGCTTTTGCGGCCAGCTCCCAAGAAAGCGAGTTGAAAAATGGAGCTCAGGGGCACTGCAATTCACAAACCTGCAGAGTTATAAATGAAAACTCTCGTCCTCAAATATATTGAGGGTAGGCAACGAAGAGGATTTGAAAGCAAGGCAGAATTGCAGGAAACAGATTTCAGGAGGTAGATTCGAATCGCCTTTAAAGCACGGGAAAAGCGGCAAAACCTCGACAATGATGCCCTTGGCCAAAAAGGGCGTATGCGTTTTTTCCTGAATATATTCAGGAAAAAACGCATACGCCCTTTTTGGCCAACCAAGCAATCTGGAAAGGCAAATCAGCGCTACAAAGAAGTCTCGCTTCCTATCGGTCAAATAGGCCACGCTGAATAAAGTGTCAAACCCAGAAATGCAGGACAGGCCATGGAGAAACGGGAGCCTTGCTACACTGATGGGCGGGATGTAAATTGCCAACAGCCACTCTGGAGAAGTGTCCGGTGTGTCCTGAAACATCGAAAAAACTCAGCTTAGAGAGCATAGGGCACTTCCACTCATGGGCGTATAAATTGGGAAAACTAAAAATCAGCAAGACACAGGCACCCCAAAGTTTAGGGCTGCTCTGTTGACAAGATCCTCCACTTCGTTACACCTTAAATATCCCAGGAAAGAGAAAAATGGATAAAGAAGTTGTGGTCCTTATGTACAATGGAATATCACTCAGCCATGAAATCAACGTCATAAGGCTAGTAGCAACATGATGAGTGGATTTAGGTACGACGATTCTAAGTGAAATAAGTCACACAGAAAAAGACACTTATCATAAGATATCACTTATAGAGGGAATGTAAAAACCGCTACCCTTGAACTGAATTACAAAACAGAACAGAGTCACACGTTTAGAAAACACACTATGGCTGCTTAACGGGAAAGGTGAGGTGGGGTGATGCATAAAACAAGGGTTTCAAATTAGCTCAGATACCGTTCCATAAACCCAATATGTAGTAGACACGACCTACTCCTTGCTCAGTGAACTGGACTCAACACCCCCTATTCACCGCCCAAGAATATATCTGACTAGTAAGAATCTTAAAACCTATGTATTGATATCTCTCTGTAAGTGAGTCAAGTGGGTGTAAAGCGGCATAAACACAGCAGTGAAAAGCAGCTAAACCCCTTTATAAAAATCAATCACTTTTAAAAACCCGTGAAACAAAGACAGTGAAAGATAGAGAAATTCTTACTAAATTCGTTCAGGGGCTGTGATGCCACCTGGATTGACCATATCTAGACCCACAGCTGATTGAGACATAAGGGTGGACACTCTTGGGGCTGAGAGGTTTGGTGAGGTTGGGTGAGCAAACGCAGACCCTTTAGAGTAATACTGCGTGGTACCCATCCCATGGGTCCCAAATCTCCAGGTTCAAGGGCATCTTCCTACTTCGAAAACGTGCATGAGAAACCCAGAAGATGGTACACCGTGTGATCGGGAAAGGTTTCTAAAACGCACCTCATTTCTCATCTCCTTGTGCTCGGGTTCGCCATTCCAGCCGCTTTACTAGCAATCTCCCTCCTTGGAGAATCAGCACCTTTAACCTCCTGTTCCGTACAGGTTGCAATTTGTCCTGAGGATGAACGGGAAGAGGGGGAACCAATGAGACACTAGCTTTAGGTGTTGGGACAGGCACAGGTCACTCTATTTTCCCATCAGGAAGAAGAATTAACCACAGGCTCAGCCTTCCGCCCGGAACCAGAATAGGGCCTGAATTAATCCTGCGCTTTTGCGGCCAGCTCCCAAGAAAGCGAGTTGAAAAATGGAGCTCAGGGGCACTGCAATTCACAAACCTGCAGAGTTATAAATGATAACTCTCGTCCTCAAATATATTGAGGGTAGGCAACAAAGAGGATTTGAAAGCAAGGCAGAATTGCAGGAAACAGATTTCAGGAGGTGGATTCGAATCGCCTTTAAAGCACGGGAAAAGCGGCAAAACCTCGACAATGATGCCCTTGGCCAAAAAGGGCGTATGCGTTTTTTCCTGAATATATTCAGGAAAAAACGCATACGCCCTTTTTGGCCAACCAAGCAACCTGGAAAGGCAAATCAGCGCTACAAAGAAGTCTCGCTTCCTATCGGTCAAATAGGCCACGCTGAATAAAGTGTCAAAGCCAGAAATGCAGGACAGGCCATGGAGAAACGGGAGCCTTGCTACGCTGATGGGCGGGATGTAAATTGCCAACAGCCACTCTGGAGAAGTGTACGGTGTGTCCTGAAACATCGAAAAAACTCAGCTTAGAGAGCATAGGGCACTTCCACTCATGGGCGTATAAATTGGGAAAACTAAAAATCAGCAAGACACAGGCACCCCAAAGTTTAGGGCTGCTCTGTTGACAAGAACCTCCACTTCGTTACACCTTAAATATCCCAGGAAAGAGAAAAATGGATAAAGAAGTTGTGGTCCTTATGTACAATGGAATATCACTCAGCCATGAAATCAACGTCATAAGGCTAGTAGCAGCATGATGAGTGGATTTAGGTACGACGATTCTAAGTGAAATAAGTCACACAGAAAAAGACACTTATCATAAGATATCACTTATAGAGGGAATGTAAAAACCGCTACCCTTGAACTGAATTACAAAACAGAACAGAGTCACACGTTTAGAAAACACACTATGGCTGCTTAACGGGAAAGGTGAGGTGGGGTGATGCATAAAACAAGGGTTTCAAATTAGCTCAGATACCGTTCCATAAACCCAATATGTAATAGACACGACGTACTCCTTGCTCAGTGAACTGGACTCAACACCCCCTATTCACCGCCCAAGAATATATCTGACTAGTAAGAACCTTAAAACCTATGTATTGATATCTCTCTGTAAGTGAGTCAAGTGGGTGTAAAGCGGCATAAACACAGCAGTGAAAAGCAGCTAAACCCCTTTATAAAAATCAATCACTGTTAAAAACCCGTGAAACAAAGACAGTGAAAGATAGAGAAATTCTTACTAAATTCGTTCAGGGGCTGTGATGCCACCTGGATTGACCATATCTAGACCCACAGCTGATTGAGACATAAGGGTGGACACTCTTGGGGCTGAGAGGTTTGGTGAGGTTGGGTGAGCAAACGCAGACCCTTTAGAGTAATACTGCGTGGTACCCATCCCATGGGTCCCAAATCTCCAGGTTCAAGGGCATCTTCCTACTTCGAAAACGTGCATGAGAAACCCAGAAGATGGTACACCGTGTGATCGGGAAAGGTTTCTAAAACGCACCTCATTTCTCATCTCCTTGTGCTCGGGTTCGCCATTCCAGCCGCTTTACTAGCAATCTCCCTCCTTGGAGAATCAGCACCTTTAACCTCCTGTTCCGTACAGGTTGCAATTTGTCCTGAGGATGAACGGGAAGAGGGGGAGCCAATGAGACACTAGCTCTAGGTGTGGGGACAGGCACAGGTCACTCTATTTTCCCATCAGGAAGAAGAATTAACCACAGGCTCACCCTTCCGCCCGGAACCAGAATAGGGCCTGAAGTAATCCTGCGCTTTTGCGGCCAGCTCCCAAGAAAGCGAGTTGAAAAATGGAGCTCAGGGGCACTGCAATTCACAAACCTGCAGAGTTATAAATGAAAACTCTCGTCCACAAATATATTGACGGAAGACAACGAAGAGGATTTGAAAGCAAGGCAGAATTGCAGGAAACAGATTTCAGGAGGTAGATTCGAATCGCCTTTAAAGCACGGGAAAAGCGGCAAAACCTCGACAATGATGCCCTTGGCCAAAAAGGGCATATGCGTTTTTTCCTGAATATATTCAGGGAAAAACGCATACGCCCTTTTTGGCCAACCAAGCAACCTGGAAAGGCAAATCAGCGCTACAAAGAAGTCTCGCTTCCTATCGGTCAAATAGGCCACGCTGAATAAAGTGTCAAAACCAGAAATGCAGGACAGGCCATGGAGAAACGGGAGCCTTGCTACGCTGATGGGCGGGATGTAAATTGCCAACAGCCACTCTGGAGAAGTGTCCGGTGTGTCCTGAAACATCGAAAAAACTCAGCTTAGAGACCATAGGGCACTTCCACTCATGGGCGTATAAATTGGGAAAACTAAAAATCAGCAAGACACAGGCACCCCAAAGTTTAGGGCTGCTCTGTTGACAAGATCCTCCACTTCGTTACACCTTAAATATCCCAGGAAAGAGAAAAATGGATAAAGAAGTTGTGGTCCTTATGTACAATGGAATATCACTCAGCCATGAAATCAACGTCATAAGGCTAGTAGCAACATGATGAGTGGATTTAGGTACGACGATTCTAAGTGAAATAAGTCACACAGAAAAAGACACTTATCATAAGATATCACTTATAGAGGGAATGTAAAAACCGCTACCCTTGAACTGAATTACAAAACAGAACAGAGTCGCACGTTTAGAAAACACACTATGGCTGCTTAACGGGAAAGGTGAGGTGGGGTGATGCATAAAAGAAGGGTTTCAAATTAGCTCAGATACCGTTCCATAAACCCAATATGTAGTAGACACGACCTACTCCTTGCTCAGTGAACTGGACTCAACACCCCCTATTCACCGCCCAAGAATATATGACTAGTAAGAATCTTAAAACCTATGTATTGATATCTCTCTGTAAGTGAGTCAAGTGGGTGTAAAGCGGCATAAACACAGCAGTGAAAAGCAGCTAAACCCCTTTATAAAAATCAATCACTTTTAAAAACCCGTGAAACAAAGACAGTGAAAGATAGAGAAATTCTTACTAAATTCGTTCAGGGGCTGTGATGCCACCTGGATTGACCATATCTAGACCCACAGCTGATTGAGACATAAGGGTGGACACTCTTGGGGCTGAGAGGTTTGGTGAGGTTGGGTGAGCAAACGCAGACCCTTTAGAGTAATACTGCGTGGTACCCATCCCATGGGTCCCAAATCTCCAGGTTCAAGGGCATCTTCCTACTTCGAAAACGTGCATGAGAAACCCAGAAGATGGTACACCGTGTGATCGGGAAAGGTTTCTAAAACGCACCTCATTTCTCATCTCCTTGTGCTCGGGTTCGCCATTCCAGCCGCTTTACTAGCAATCTCCCTCCTTGGAGAATCAGCACCTTTAACCTCCTGTTCCGTACAGGTTGCAATTTGTCCTGAGGATGAACGGGAAGAGGGGGAACCAATGAGACACTAGCTTTAGGTGTTGGGACAGGCACAGGTCACTCTATTTTCCCATCAGGAAGAAGAATTAACCACAGGCTCAGCCTTCCGCCCGGAACCAGAATAGGGCCTGAAGCAATCCTGCGCTTTTGCGGCCAGCTCCCAAGAAAGCGAGTTGAAAAATGGAGCTCAGGGGCACTGCAATTCACAAACCTGCAGAGTTATAAATGAAAACTCTCGTCCTCAAATATATTGAGGGTAGGCAACGAAGAGGATTTGAAAGCAAGGCAGAATTGCAGGAAACAGATTTCAGGAGGTAGATTCGAATCGCCTTTAAAGCACGGGAAAAGCGGCAAAACCTCGACAATGATGCCCTTGGCCAAAAAGGGCGTATGCGTTTTTTCCTGAATATATTCAGGAAAAAACGCATACGCCCTTTTTGGCCAACCAAGCAATCTGGAAAGGCAAATCAGCGCTACAAAGAAGTCTCGCTTCCTATCGGTCAAATAGGCCACGCTGAATAAAGTGTCAAACCCAGAAATGCAGGACAGGCCATGGAGAAACGGGAGCCTTGCTACGCTGATGGGCGGGATGTAAATTGCCAACAGCCACTCTGGAGAAGTGTCCGGTGTGTCCTGAAACATCGAAAAAACTCAGCTTAGAGAGCATAGGGCACTTCCACTCATGGGCGTATAAATTGGGAAAACTAAAAATCAGCAAGACACAGGCACCCCAAAGTTTAGGGCTGCTCTGTTGACAAGATCCTCCACTTCGTTACACCTTAAATATCCCAGGAAAGAGAAAAATGGATAAAGAAGTTGTGGTCCTTATGTACAATGGAATATCACTCAGCCATGAAATCAACGTCATAAGGCTAGTAGCAACATGATGAGTGGATTTAGGTAGGACGATTCTAAGTGAAATAAGTCACACAGAAAAAGACACTTATCATAAGATATCACTTATAGAGGGAATGTAAAAACCGCTACCCTTGAACTGAATTACAAAACAGAACAGAGTCACACGTTTAGAAAACACACTATGGCTGCTTAACGGGAAAGGTGAGGTGGGGTGATGCATAAAACAAGGGTTTCAAATTAGCTCAGATACCGTTCCATAAACCCAATATGTAATAGACACGACGTACTCCTTGCTCAGTGAACTGGACTCAACACCCCCTATTCACCGCCCAAGAATATATCTGACTAGTAAGAACCTTAAAACCTATGTATTGATATCTCTCTGTAAGTGAGTCAAGTGGGTGTAAAGCGGCATAAACACAGCAGTGAAAAGCAGCTAAACCCCTTTATAAAAATCAATCACTGTTAAAAACCCGTGAAACAAAGACAGTGAAAGATAGAGAAATTCTTACTAAATTCGTTCAGGGGCTGTGATGCCACCTGGATTGACCATATCTAGACCCACAGCTGATTGAGACATAAGGGTGGACACTCTTGGGGCTGAGAGGTTTGGTGAGGTTGGGTGAGCAAACGCAGACCCTTTAGAGTAATACTGCGTGGTACCCATCCCATGGGTCCCAAATCTCCAGGTTCAAGGGCATCTTCCTACTTCGAAAACGTGCATGAGAAACCCAGAAGATGGTACACCGTGTGATCGGGAAAGGTTTCTAAAACGCACCTCATTTCTCATCTCCTTGTGCTCGGGTTCGCCATTCCAGCCGCTTTACTAGCAATCTCCCTCCTTGGAGAATCAGCACCTTTAACCTCCTGTTCCGTACAGGTTGCAATTTGTCCTGAGGATGAACGGGAAGAGGGGGAACCAATGAGACACTAGCTCTAGGTGTGGGGACAGGCACAGGTCACTCTATTTTCCCATCAGGAAGAAGAATTAACCACAGGCTCACCCTTCCGCCCGGAACCAGAATAGGGCCTGAAGTAATCCTGCGCTTTTGCGGCCAGCTCCCAAGAAAGCGAGTTGAAAAATGGAGCTCAGGGGCACTGCAATTCACAAACCTGCAGAGTTATAAATGATAACTCTCGTCCTCAAATATATTGAGGGTAGGCAACAAAGAGGATTTGAAAGCAAGGCAGAATTGCAGGAAACAGATTTCAGGAGGTGGATTCGAATCGCCTTTAAAGCACGGGAAAAGCGGCAAAACCTCGACAATGATGCCCTTGGCCAAAAAGGGCGTATGCGTTTTTTCCTGAATATATTCAGGAAAAAACGCATACGCCCTTTTTGGCCAACCAAGCAACCTGGAAAGGCAAATCAGCGCTACAAAGAAGTCTCGCTTCCTATCGGTCAAATAGGCCACGCTGAATAAAGTGTCAAAACCAGAAATGCAGGACAGGCCATGGAGAAACGGGAGCCTTGCTACGCTGATGGGCGGGATGTAAATTGCCAACAGCCACTCTGGAGAAGTGTCCGGTGTGTCCTGAAACATCGAAAAAACTCAGCTTAGAGAGCATAGGGCACTTCCACTCATGGGCGTATAAATTGGGAAAACTAAAAATCAGCAAGACACAGGCACCCCAAAGTTTAGGGCTGCTCTGTTGACAAGAACCTCCACTTCGTTACACCTTAAATATCCCAGGAAAGAGAAAAATGGATAAAGAAGTTGTGGTCCTTATGTACAATGGAATATCACTCAGCCATGAAATCAACGTCATAAGGCTAGTAGCAGCATGATGAGTGGATTTAGGTACGACGATTCTAAGTGAAATAAGTCACACAGAAAAAGACACTTATCATAAGATATCACTTATAGAGGGAATGTAAAAACCGCTACCCTTGAACTGAATTACAAAACAGAACAGAGTCACACGTTTAGAAAACACACTATGGCTGCTTAACGGGAAAGGTGAGGTGGGGTGATGCATAAAACAAGGGTTTCAAATTAGCTCAGATACCGTTCCATAAACCCAATATGTAATAGACACGACGTACTCCTTGCTCAGTGAACTGGACTCAACACCCCCTATTCACCGCCCAAGAATATATCTGACTAGTAAGAACCTTAAAACCTATGTATTGATATCTCTCTGTAAGTGAGTCAAGTGGGTGTAAAGCGGCATAAACACAGCAGTGAAAAGCAGCTAAACCCCTTTATAAAAATCAATCACTGTTAAAAACCCGTGAAACAAAGACAGTGAAAGATAGAGAAATTCTTACTAAATTCGTTCAGGGGCTGTGATGCCACCTGGATTGACCATATCTAGACCCACAGCTGATTGAGACATAAGGGTGGACACTCTTGGGGCTGAGAGGTTTGGTGAGGTTGGGTGAGCAAACGCAGACCCTTTAGAGTAATACTGCGTGGTACCCATCCCATGGGTCCCAAATCTCCAGGTTCAAGGGCATCTTCCTACTTCGAAAACGTGCATGAGAAACCCAGAAGATGGTACACCGTGTGATCGGGAAAGGTTTCTAAAACGCACCTCATTTCTCATCTCCTTGTGCTCGGGTTCGCCATTCCAGCCGCTTTACTAGCAATCTCCCTCCTTGGAGAATCAGCACCTTTAACCTCCTGTTCCGTACAGGTTGCAATTTGTCCTGAGGATGAACGGGAAGAGGGGGAACCAATGAGACACTAGCTTTAGGTGTTGGGACAGGCACAGGTCACTCTATTTTCCCATCAGGAAGAAGAATTAACCACAGGCTCACCCTTCCGCCCGGAACCAGAATAGGGCCTGAAGCAATCCTGCGCTTTTGCGGCCAGCTCCCAAGAAAGCGAGTTGAAAAATGGAGCTCAGGGGCACTGCAATTCACAAACCTGCAGAGTTATAAATGAAAACTCTCGTCCTCAAATATATTGAGGGTAGGCAACGAAGAGGATTTGAAAGCAAGGCAGAATTGCAGGAAACAGATTTCAGGAGGTAGATTCGAATCGCCTTTAAAGCACGGGAAAAGCGGCAAAACCTCGACAATGATGCCCTTGGCCAAAAAGGGCGTATGCGTTTTTTCCTGAATATATTCAGGAAAAAACGCATACGCCCTTTTTGGCCAACCAAGCAATCTGGAAAGGCAAATCAGCGCTACAAAGAAGTCTCGCTTCCTATCGGTCAAATAGGCCACGCTGAATAAAGTGTCAAACCCAGAAATGCAGGACAGGCCATGGAGAAACGGGAGCCTTGCTACGCTGATGGGCGGGATGTAAATTGCCAACAGCCACTCTGGAGAAGTGTCCGGTGTGTCCTGAAACATCGAAAAAACTCAGCTTAGAGAGCATAGGGCACTTCCACTCATGGGCGTATAAATTGGGAAAACTAAAAATCAGCAAGACACAGGCACCCCAAAGTTTAGGGCTGCTCTGTTGACAAGATCCTCCACTTCGTTACACCTTAAATATCCCAGGAAAGAGAAAAATGGATAAAGAAGTTGTGGTCCTTATGTACAATGGAATATCACTCAGCCATGAAATCAACGTCATAAGGCTAGTAGCAACATGATGAGTGGATTTAGGTACGACGATTCTAAGTGAAATAAGTCACACAGAAAAAGACACTTATCATAAGATATCACTTATAGAGGGAATGTAAAAACCGCTACCCTTGAACTGAATTACAAAACAGAACAGAGTCACACGTTTAGAAAACACACTATGGCTGCTTAACGGGAAAGGTGAGGTGGGGTGATGCATAAAACAAGGGTTTCAAATTAGCTCAGATACCGTTCCATAAACCCAATATGTAATAGACACGACGTACTCCTTGCTCAGTGAACTGGACTCAACACCCCCTATTCACCGCCCAAGAATATATCTGACTAGTAAGAATCTTAAAACCTATGTATTGATATCTCTCTGTAAGTGAGTCAAGTGGGTGTAAAGCGGCATAAACACAGCAGTGAAAAGCAGCTAAACCCCTTTATAAAAATCAATCACTTTTAAAAACCCGTGAAACAAAGACAGTGAAAGATAGAGAAATTCTTACTAAATTCGTTCAGGGGCTGTGATGCCACCTGGATTGACCATATCTAGACCCACAGCTGATTGAGACATAAGGGTGGACACTCTTGGGGCTGAGAGGTTTGGTGAGGTTGGGTGAGCAAACGCAGACCCTTTAGAGTAATACTGCGTGGTACCCATCCCATGGGTCCCAAATCTCCAGGTTCAAGGGCATCTTCCTACATCGAAAACAAGCATGAGAATCCCAGAAGATGGTACACTGTGTGATCGGGAAAGGTTTCTAACACGCACCTCATTTCTCATCTCCTTGTGCTCAGGTTCGCCATTCCAGCCGCTTTACTAGCAATCTCCCTCCTTGGAGAATCAGCACCTTTAACCTCCTGTTCCGTACAGGTTGCAATTTGTCCTGAGGATGAACGGGAAGAGGGGGAACCAATGAGACACTAGCTCTAGGTGTTGGGACAGGCACAGGTCACTCTATTTTCCCATCAGGAAGAAGAATTAACCACAGGCTCAGCCTGCCGCCCGGGACCAGAATAGGGCCTGAAGCAATCCTGCGCTTTTGCGGCCAGCTCCCAAGAAAGCGAGTTGAAAAATGGAGCTCAGGGGCACTGCAATTCACAAACCTGCAGAGTTATAAATGATAACTCTCGTCCACAAATATATTGACGGAAGACAACAAAGAGGATTTGAAAGCAAGGCAGAATTGCAGGAAACAGATTTCAGGAGGAAGATTCGAATCGCCTTTAAAGCACGGGAAAAGCGGCAAAACCTCGACAATGATGCCCTTGGCCAAAAAGGGCGTATGCGTTTTTTCCTGAATATATTCAGGAAAAAACGCATACGCCCTTTTTGGCCAACCAAGCAACCTGGAAAGGCAAATCAGCGCTACAAAGAAGTCTCGCTTCCCATCGGTCAAAAGGGCCATGCTGAATAAAGTGCCAAAACCAGAAATGCAGGACAGGCCATGGAGAAACGGGAGCCTTGCTACGCTGATGGGCGGGATGTAAATTGCCAACAGCCACTCTGCAGAAGTGTACGGTGTGTCCTGAAACATCGAAAACACTCAGCTTAGAGAGCATAGGGCACTTCCACTCACGGGCGTATAAATTGGGAAAACTAAAAATCAGCAAGGCACAGGCACCCCAAAGTTTAGGGCTGCTCTGTTGACAAGAACCTCCACTTCGTTACACCTTAAATATCCCAGGAAAGAGAAAAATGGATAAAGAAGTTGTGGTCCTTTTGTACAATGGAATATCACTCAGCCATGAAATCAACGTCATAAGGCTAGTAGCAGCATGATGAGTGGATTTAGGTACGACGATTCTAAGTGAAATAAGCCACACAGAAAACGACACTTATCATAAGATATCACTTATAGAGGGAATGTAAAACCGCTACCCTTGAACTGAATTACAAAACAGAACAGAGTCACACGTTTAGAAAACACACTATGGCTGCTTAACGGGAAAGGTGAGGTGGGGTGATGCATAAAACAAGGGTTTCAAATTAGCTCAGAGACCGTTCCATAAACCCAATATGTAATAGACAAGACCTACTCCTTGCTCAGTGATCTGGACTCAAAACCCCCTATTCACCGCCCAAGAATATATCTGACTAGTAAGAATCTTAAAACCTATGTATTGATATCTCTCTGTATGTGAGTCAAGTGGGTGTAAAGCGGCATAAACACAGCAGTAAAAAACAGCTAAACCCCTTTATAAAAATCCATTACTTTTAAAAACCCGTGAAACAAAGACAGTGAAAGAGAGAGAAATTCTTACAAAATTCGTTCAAGGGCTGTGATGCCACCTGGATTGACCATATCTAGACCCACAGCTGATTGAGGCATAAGGGTGGACACTCTTGGGGCTGAGAGGTTTGGTGAGGTTGGGTGAGCAAACGCAGACCCTTTAGAGTAATACTGCGTGGTACCCATCCCATGGGTCCCAAATCTCCAGGTTCAAGGGCATCTTCCTACATCGAAAACAAGCATGAGAATCCCAGAAGATGGTACACCGTGTGATCGGGAAAGGTTTCTAACACGCACCTCATTTCTCATCTCCTTGTGCTCGGGTTCGCCATTCCAGCCGCTTTACTAGCAATCTCCCTCCTTGGAGAATCAGCACCTTTAACCTCCTGTTCCGTACAGGTTGCAATTTGTCCTGAGGATGAACGGGAAGAGGGGGAACCAATGAGACACTAGCTCTAGGTGTTGGGACAGGCACAGGTCACTCTATTTTCCCATCAGGAAGAAGAATTAACCACAGGCTCAGCCTGCCGCCCGGGACCAGAATAGGGCCTGAAGCAATCCTGCGCTTTTGCGGCCAGCTCCCAAGAAAGCGAGTTGAAAAATGGAGCTCAGGGGCACTGCAATTCACAAACCTGCAGAGTTATAAATGATAACTCTCGTCCACAAATATATTGACGGAAGACAACAAAGAGGATTTGAAAGCAAGGCAGAATTGCAGGAAACAGATTTCAGGAGGAAGATTCGAATCGCCTTTAAAGCACGGGAAAAGCGGCAAAACCTCGACAATGATGCCCTTGGCCAAAAAGGGCGTATGCGTTTTTTCCTGAATATATTCAGGAAAAAACGCATACGCCCTTTTTGGCCAACCAAGCAACCTGGAAAGGCAAATCAGCGCTACAAAGAAGTCTCGCTTCCCATCGGTCAAAAGGGCCATGCTGAATAAAGTGCCAAAACCAGAAATGCAGGACAGGCCATGGAGAAACGGGAGCCTTGCTACGCTGATGGGCAGGATGTAAATTGCCAACAGCCACTCTGCAGAAGTGTACGGTGTGTCCTGAAACATCGAAAACACTCAGCTTAGAGAGCATAGGGCACTTCCACTCACGGGCGTATAAATTGGGAAAACTAAAAATCAGCAAGGCACAGGCACCCCAAAGTTTAGGGCTGCTCTGTTGACAAGAACCTCCACTTCGTTACACCTTAAATATCCCAGGAAAGAGAAAAATGGATAAAGAAGTTGTGGTCCTTTTGTACAATGGAATATCACTCAGCCATGAAATCAACGTCATAAGGCTAGTAGCAGCATGATGAGTGGATTTAGGTACGACGATTCTAAGTGAAATAAGCCACACAGAAAACGACACTTATCATAAGATATCACTTATAGAGGGAATGTAAAACCGCTACCCTTGAACTGAATTACAAAACAGAACAGAGTCACACGTTTAGAAAACACACTATGGCTGCTTAACGGGAAAGGTGAGGTGGGGTGATGCATAAAACAAGGGTTTCAAATTAGCTCAGAGACCGTTCCATAAACCCAATATGTAATAGACAAGACCTACTCCTTGCTCAGTGATCTGGACTCAAAACCCCCTATTCACCGCCCAAGAATATATCTGACTAGTAAGAATCTTAAAACCTATGTATTGATATCTCTCTGTATGTGAGTCAAGTGGGTGTAAAGCGGCATAAACACAGCAGTAAAAAACAGCTAAACCCCTTTATAAAAATCCATTACTTTTAAAAACCCGTGAAACAAAGACAGTGAAAGAGAGAGAAATTCTTACAAAATTCGTTCAAGGGCTGTGATGCCACCTGGATTGACCATATCTAGACCCACAGCTGATTGAGGCATAAGGGTGGACACTCTTGGGGCTGAGAGGTTTGGTGAGGTTGGGTGAGCAAACGCAGACCCTTTAGAGTAATACTGCGTGGTACCCATCCCGTGGGTCCCAAATCTCCACGTTCAAGGGCATCTTCCTACATCGAAAACAAGCATGAGAATCCCAGAAGATGGTACACTGTGTGATCGGGAAAGGTTTCTAACACGCACCTCATTTCTCATCTCCTTGTGCTCGGGTTCGCCATTCCAGCCGCTTTACTAGCAATCTCCCTCCTTGGAGAATCAGCACCTTTAACCTCCTGTTCCGTACATGTTGCAATTTGTCCTGAGGATGAACGGGAAGAGGGGGAACCAATGAGACACTAGCTCTAGGTGTTGGGACAGGCACAGATCACTCTATTTTCCCATCAGGAAGAAGAATTAACCACAGGCTCAGCCTGCCGCCCGGGACCAGAATAGGGCCTGAAGCAATCCTGCGCTTTTGCGGCCAGCTCCCAAGAAAGCGAGTTGAAAAATGGAGCTCAGGGGCACTGCAATTCACAAACCTGCAGAGTTATAAATGATAACTCTCGTCCACAAATATATTGACGGGAGACAACAAAGAGGATTTGAAAGCAAGGCAGAATTGCAGGAAACAGATTTCAGGAGGAAGATTCGAATCGCCTTTAAAGCACGGGAAAAGCGGCAAAACCTCGACAATGATGCCCTTGGCCAAAAAGGGCGTATGCGTTTTTTCCTGAATATATTCAGGAAAAAACGCATACGCCCTTTTTGGCCAACCAAGCAACCTGGAAAGGCAAATCAGCGCTACAAAGAAGTCTCGCTTCCCATCGGTCAAAAGGGCCATGCTGAATAAAGTGTCAAAACCAGAAATGCAGGACAGGCCATGGAGAAACGGGAGCCTTGCTACGCTGATGGGCGGGATGTAAATTGCCAACAGCCACTCTGCAGAAGTGTACGGTGTGTCCTGAAACATCGAAAACACTCAGCTTAGAGAGCATAGGGCACTTCCACTCACGGGCGTATAAATTGGGAAAACTAAAAATCAGCAAGGCACAGGCACCCCAAAGTTTAGGGCTGCTCTGTTGACAAGAACCTCCACTTCGTTACACCTTAAATATCCCAGGAAAGAGAAAAATGGATAAAGAAGTTGTGGTCCTTTTGTACAATGGAATATCACTCAGCCATGAAATCAACGTCATAAGGCTAGTAGCAGCATGATGAGTGGATTTAGGTACGACGATTCTAAGTGAAATAAGCCACACAGAAAACGACACTTATCATAAGATATCACTTATAGAGGGAATGTAAAACCGCTACCCTTGAACTGAATTACAAAACAGAACAGAGTCACACGTTTAGAAAACACACTATGGCTGCTTAACGGGAAAGGTGAGGTGGGGTGATGCATAAAACAAGGGTTTCAAATTAGCTCAGAGACCGTTCCATAAACCCAATATGTAATAGACAAGACCTACTCCTTGCTCAGTGATCTGGACTCAAAACCCCCTATTCACCGCCCAAGAATATATCTGACTAGTAAGAATCTTAAAACCTATGTATTGATATCTCTCTGTATGTGAGTCAAGTGGGTGTAAAGCGGCATAAACACAGCAGTAAAAAACAGCTAAACCCCTTTATAAAAATCCATTACTTTTAAAAACCCGTGAAACAAAGACAGTGAAAGAGAGAGAAATTCTTACAAAATTCGTTCAAGGGCTGTGATGCCACCTGGATTGACCATATCTAGACCCACAGCTGATTGAGGCATAAGGGTGGACACTCTTGGGGCTGAGAGGTTTGGTGAGGTTGGGTGAGCAAACGCAGACCCTTTAGAGTAATACTGCGTGGTACCCATCCCATGGGTCCCAAATCTCCACGTTCAAGGGCATCTTCCTACATCGAAAACAAGCATGAGAATCCCAGAAGATGGTACACCGTGTGATCGGGAAAGGTTTCTAACACGCACCTCATTTCTCATCTCCTTGTGCTCGGGTTCGCCATTCCAGCCGCTTTACTAGCAATCTCCCTCCTTGGAGAATCAGCACCTTTAACCTCCTGTTCCGTACAGGTTGCAATTTGTCCTGAGGATGAACGGGAAGAGGGGGAACCAATGAGACACTAGCTCTAGGTGTTGGGACAGGCACAGGTCACTCTATTTTCCCATCAGGAAGAAGAATTAACCACAGGCTCAGCCTGCCGCCCGGGACCAGAATAGGGCCTGAAGCAATCCTGCGCTTTTGCGGCCAGCTCCCAAGAAAGCGAGTTGAAAAATGGAGCTCAGGGGCACTGCAATTCACAAACCTGCAGAGTTATAAATGATAACTCTCGTCCACAAATATATTGACGGAAGACAACAAAGAGGATTTGAAAGCAAGGCAGAATTGCAGGAAACAGATTTCAGGAGGAAGATTCGAATCGCCTTTAAAGCACGGGAAAAGCGGCAAAACCTCGACAATGATGCCCTTGGCCAAAAAGGGCGTATGCGTTTTTTCCTGAATATATTCAGGAAAAAACGCATACGCCCTTTTTGGCCAACCAAGCAACCTGGAAAGGCAAATCAGCGCTACAAAGAAGTCTCGCTTCCCATCGGTCAAAAGGGCCATGCTGAATAAAGTGTCAAAACCAGAAATGCAGGACAGGCCATGGAGAAACGGGAGCCTTGCTACGCTGATGGGCGGGATGTAAATTGCCAACAGCCACTCTGCAGAAGTGTACGGTGTGTCCTGAAACATCGAAAACACTCAGCTTAGAGAGCATAGGGCACTTCCACTCACGGGCGTATAAATTGGGAAAACTAAAAATCAGCAAGGCACAGGCACCCCAAAGTTTAGGGCTGCTCTGTTGACAAGAACCTCCACTTCGTTACACCTTAAATATCCCAGGAAAGAGAAAAATGGATAAAGAAGTTGTGGTCCTTTTGTACAATGGAATATCACTCAGCCATGAAATCAACGTCATAAGGCTAGTAGCAGCATGATGAGTGGATTTAGGTACGACGATTCTAAGTGAAATAAGCCACACAGAAAACGACACTTATCATAAGATATCACTTATAGAGGGAATGTAAAACCGCTACCCTTGAACTGAATTACAAAACAGAACAGAGTCACACGTTTAGAAAACACACTATGGCTGCTTAACGGGAAAGGTGAGGTGGGGTGATGCATAAAACAAGGGTTTCAAATTAGCTCAGAGACCGTTCCATAAACCCAATATGTAATAGACAAGACCTACTCCTTGCTCAGTGATCTGGACTCAAAACCCCCTATTCACCGCCCAAGAATATATCTGACTAGTAAGAATCTTAAAACCTATGTATTGATATCTCTCTGTATGTGAGTCAAGTGGGTGTAAAGTGGCATAAACACAGCAGTAAAAAACAGCTAAACCCCTTTATAAAAATCCATTACTTTTAAAAACCCGTGAAACAAAGACAGTGAAAGAGAGAGAAATTCTTACAAAATTCGTTCAAGGGCTGTGATGCCACCTGGATTGACCATATCTAGACCCACAGCTGATTGAGGCATAAGGGTGGACACTCTTGGGGCTGAGAGGTTTGGTGAGGTTGGGTGAGCAAACGCAGACCCTTTAGAGTAATACTGCGTGGTACCCATCCCATGGGTCCCAAATCTCCAGGTTCAAGGGCATCTTCCTACATCGTAAACATGCATGAGAATCCCAGAAGATGGTACACCGTGTGATCGGGAAAGGTTTCTAAAACGCACCTCATTTCTCATCTCCTTGTGCTCGGGTTCGCCATTCCAGCCGCTTTACTAGCAATCTCCCTCCTTGGAGAATCAGCACCTTTAACCTCCTGTTCCGTACAGGTTGCAATTTGTCCTGAGGATGAACGGGAAGAGGGGGAACCAATGAGACACTAGCTCTAGGTGTTGGGACAGGCACAGGTCACTCTATTTTCCCATCAGGAAGAAGAATTAACCACAGGCTCAGCCTGCCGCCCGGGACCAGAATAGGGCCTGAAGCAATCCTGCGCTTTTGCGGCCAGCTCCCAAGAAAGCGAGTGGGAAAATGGAACTCAGGGGCCCTGCAATTCACAAACATGCAGAGTTGTAAATGATAACTGTCGTCCACCAATATATTGACGGAAGACAACGAAGAGGATTTGAAAGCAAGGCAGAATTGCAGGAAACAGATTTCAGGAGGTAGATTCGAATCGCCTTTAAAGCACGGGAAAAGCGGCAAAACCTCGACAATGATGCCCTTGGCCAAAAAGGGCGTATGCGTTTTTTCCTGAATATATTCAGGAAAAAACGCATACGCCCTTTTTGGCCAACCAAGCATCCTGGAAAGGCAAATCAGCGCTACAAACAAGTCTCGCTTCCCATCGGTCAAAAGTGCCATGCTGAATAAAGTGTCAAAACCAGAAATGCAGGACAGGCCATGGAGAAACGGGAGCCTTGCTACGCTGATGGGCGGGATGTAAATTGCCAACAGCCACTCTGGAGAAGTGTACGGTGTGTCCTGAAACATCGAAAAAACTCAGCTTAAAGAGCATAGGGCACTTCCACTCACGGGCGTATAAATTGGGAAAACTAAAAATCAGCAAGGCACAGGCACCCCAAAGTTTAGGGCTGCTCTGTTGACAAGAACCTCCACTTCGTTACACCTTAAATATCCCAGGAAAGAGAAAAATGGATAAAGAAGTTGTGGTCCTTTTGTACAATGGAATATCACTCAGCCATGAAATCAACGTCATAAGGCTAGTAGCAGCATGATGAGTGGATTTAGGTACGACGATTCTAAGTGAAATAAGTCACACAGAAAAAGAAACTTATCATAAGATATCACTTATAGAGGGAATGTAAAACCGCTACCCTTGAACTGAATTACAAAACAGAACAGAGTCACACGTTTAGAAAACACACTATGGCTGCTTAACGGGAAAGGTGAGGTGGGGTGATGCATAAAACAAGGGTTTCAAATTAGCTCAGAGACCGTTCCATAAACCCAATATGTAATAGACAAGACCTACTCCTTGCTCAGTGATCTGGACTCAAAACCCCCTATTCACCGCCCAAGAATATATCTGACTAGTAAGAATCTTAAAAACTATGTATATATATATCTCTGTAAGTGAGTCAAGTGGGTGTAAAGCGGCATAAACACAGCAGTGAAAAGCAGCTAAACCCCTTTATAAAAATCAATCACTTTTAAAAACCCGTGAAACAAAGACAGTGAAAGAGAGAGAAATTCTTACAAAATTCGTTCAAGGGCTGTGATGCCACCTGGATTGACCATATCTAGACCCACAGCTGATTGAGGCATAAGGGTGGACACTCTTGGGGCTGAGAGGTTTGGTGAGGTTGGGTGAGCAAACGCAGACCCTTTAGAGTAATACTGCGTGGTACCCATCCCATGGGTCCCAAATCTCCAGGTTCAAGGGCATCTTCCTACATCGAAAACATGCATGAGAATCCCAGAAGATGGTACACCGTGTGATCGGGAAAGGTTTCTAACACGCACCTCATTTCTCATCTCCTTGTGCTCGGGTTCGCCATTCCAGCCGCTTTACTAGCAATCTCCCTCCTTGGAGAATCAGCACCTTTAACCTCCTGTTCCGTACAGGTTGCAATTTGTCCTGAGGATGAACGGGAAGAGGGGGAACCAATGAGACACTAGCTCTAGGTGTTGGGACAGGCACAGGTCACTCTATATTCCCATCAGGAAGAAGAATTAACCACAGGCTCAGCCTGCCGCCCGGGACCAGAATAGGGCCTGAAGCAATCCTGCGCTTTTGCGGCCAGCTCCCAAGAAAGCGAGTTGAAAAATGGAGCTCAGGGGCACTGCAATTCACAAACCTGCAGAGTTATAAATGATAACTCTCGTCCACAAATATATTGACGGAAGACAACAAAGAGGATTTGAAAGCAAGGCAGAATTGCAGGAAACAGATTTCAGGAGGAAGATTCGAATCGCCTTTAAAGCACGGGAAAAGCGGCAAAACCTCGACAATGATGCCCTTGGCCAAAAAGGGCGTATGCGTTTTTTCCTGAATATATTCAGGAAAAAACGCATACGCCCTTTTTGGCCAACCAAGCAACCTGGAAAGGCAAATCAGCGCTACAAAGAAGTCTCGCTTCCCATCGGTCAAAAGGGCCATGCTGAATAAAGTGTCAAAACCAGAAATGCAGGACAGGCCATGGAGAAACGGGAGCCTTGCTACGCTGATGGGCGGGATGTAAATTGCCAACAGCCACTCTGCAGAAGTGTACGGTGTGTCCTGAAACATCGAAAACACTCAGCTTAGAGAGCATAGGGCACTTCCACTCACGGGCGTATAAATTGGGAAAACTAAAAATCAGCAAGGCACAGGCACCCCAAAGTTTAGGGCTGCTCTGTTGACAAGAACCTCCACTTCGTTACACCTTAAATATCCCAGGAAAGAGAAAAATGGATAAAGAAGTTGTGGTCCTTTTGTACAATGGAATATCACTCAGCCATGAAATCAACGTCATAAGGCTAGTAGCAGCATGATGAGTGGATTTAGGTACGACGATTCTAAGTGAAATAAGTCACACAGAAAACGACACTTATCATAAGATATCACTTATAGAGGGAATGTAAAACCGCTACCCTTGAACTGAATTACAAAACAGAACAGAGTCACACGTTTAGAAAACACACTATGGCTGCTTAACGGGAAAGGTGAGGTGGGGTGATGCATAAAACAAGGGTTTCAAATTAGCTCAGAGACCGTTCCATAAACCCAATATGTAATAGACAAGACCTACTCCTTGCTCAGTGATCTGGACTCAAAACCCCCTATTCACCGCCCAAGAATATATCTGACTAGTAAGAATCTTAAAAACTATGTATATATATATCTCTGTAAGTGAGTCAAGTGGGTGTAAAGCGGCATAAACACAGCAGTGAAAAGCAGCTAAACCCCTTTATAAAAATCAATCACTTTTAAAAACCCGTGAAACAAAGACAGTGAAAGAGAGAGAAATTCTTACAAAATTCGTTCAAGGGCTGTGATGCCACCTGGATTGACCATATCTAGACCCACAGCTGATTGAGGCATAAGGGTGGACACTCTTGGGGCTGAGAGGTTTGGTGAGGTTGGGTGAGCAAACGCAGACCCTTTAGAGTAATACTGCGTGGTACCCATCCCATGGGTCCCAAATCTCCAGGTTCAAGGGCATCTTCCTACATCGAAAACATGCATGAGAATCCCAGAAGATGGTACACCGTGTGATCGGGAAAGGTTTCTAACACGCACCTCATTTCTCATCTCCTTGTGCTCGGGTTCGCCATTCCAGCCGCTTTACTAGCAATCTCCCTCCTTGGAGAATCAGCACCTTTAACCTCCTGTTCCGTACAGGTTGCAATTTGTCCTGAGGATGAACGGGAAGAGGGGGAACCAATGAGACACTAGCTCTAGGTGTTGGGACAGGCACAGGTCACTCTATTTTCCCATCAGGAAGAAGAATTAACCACAGGCTCAGCCTGCCGCCCGGGACCAGAATAGGGCCTGAAGCAATCCTGCGCTTTTGCGGCCAGCTCCCAAGAAAGCGAGTGGGAAAATGGAACTCAGGGGCCCTGCAATTCACAAACATGCAGAGTTGTAAATGATAACTGTCGTCCACCAATATATTGACGGAAGACAACGAAGAGGATTTGAAAGCAAGGCAGAATTGCAGGAAACAGATTTCAGGAGGTAGATTCGAATCGCCTTTAAAGCACGGGAAAAGCGGCAAAACCTCGACAATGATGCCCTTGGCCAAAAAGGGCGTATGCGTTTTTTCCTGAATATATTCAGGAAAAAACGCATACGCCCTTTTTGGCCAACCAAGCATCCTGGAAAGGCAAATTAGCGCTACAAACAAGTCTCGCTTCCCATCGGTCAAAAGTGCCATGCTGAATAAAGTGTCAAAACCAGAAATGCAGGACAGGCCATGGAGAAACGGGAGCCTTGCTACGCTGATGGGCGGGATGTAAATTGCCAACAGCCACTCTGGAGAAGTGTACGGTGTGTCCTGAAACATCGAAAACACTCAGCTTAAAGAGCATAGGGCACTTCCACTCACGGGCGTATAAATTGGGAAAACTAAAAATCAGCAAGGCACAGGCACCCCAAAGTTTAGGGCTGCTCTGTTGACAAGAACCTCCACTTCGTTACACCTTAAATATCCCAGGAAAGAGAAAAATGGATAAAGAAGTTGTGGTCCTTTTGTACAATGGAATATCACTCAGCCATGAAATCAACGTCATAAGGCTAGTAGCAGCATGATGAGTGGATTTAGGTACGACGATTCTAAGTGAAATAAGTCACACAGAAAAAGAAACTTATCATAAGATATCACTTATAGAGGGAATGTAAAACCGCTACCCTTGAACTGAATTACAAAACAGAACAGAGTCACACGTTTAGAAAACACACTATGGCTGCTTAACGGGAAAGGTGAGGTGGGGTGATGCATAAAACAAGGGTTTCAAATTAGCTCAGAGACCGTTCCATAAACCCAATATGTAATAGACAAGACCTACTCCTTGCTCAGTGATCTGGACTCAAAACCCCCTATTCACCGCCCAAGAATATATCTGACTAGTAAGAATCTTAAAAACTATGTATATATATATCTCTGTAAGTGAGTCAAGTGGGTGTAAAGCGGCATAAACACAGCAGTGAAAAGCAGCTAAACCCCTTTATAAAAATCAATCACTTTTAAAAACCCGTGAAACAAAGACAGTGAAAGAGAGAGAAATTCTTACAAAATTCGTTCAAGGGCTGTGATGCCACCTGGATTGACCATATCTAGACCCACAGCTGATTGAGGCATAAGGGTGGACACTCTTGGGGCTGAGAGGTTTGGTGAGGTTGGGTGAGCAAACGCAGACCCTTTAGAGTAATACTGCGTGGTACCCATCCCATGGGTCCCAAATCTCCAGGTTCAAGGGCATCTTCCTACATCGAAAACATGCATGAGAATCCCAGAAGATGGTACACCGTGTGATCGGGAAAGGTTTCTAACACGCACCTCATTTCTCATCTCCTTGTGCTCGGGTTCGCCATTCCAGCCGCTTTACTAGCAATCTCCCTCCTTGGAGAATCAGCACCTTTAACCTCCTGTTCCGTACAGGTTGCAATTTGTCCTGAGGATGAACGGGAAGAGGGGGAACCAATGAGACACTAGCTCTAGGTGTTGGGACAGGCACAGGTCACTCTATATTCCCATCAGGAAGAAGAATTAACCACAGGCTCAGCCTGCCGCCCGGGACCAGAATAGGGCCTGAAGCAATCCTGCGCTTTTGCGGCCAGCTCCCAAGAAAGCGAGTTGAAAAATGGAGCTCAGGGGCACTGCAATTCACAAACCTGCAGAGTTATAAATGATAACTCTCGTCCACAAATATATTGACGGAAGACAACAAAGAGGATTTGAAAGCAAGGCAGAATTGCAGGAAACAGATTTCAGGAGGAAGATTCGAATCGCCTTTAAAGCACGGGAAAAGCGGCAAAACCTCGACAATGATGCCCTTGGCCAAAAAGGGCGTATGCGTTTTTTCCTGAATATATTCAGGAAAAAACGCATACGCCCTTTTTGGCCAACCAAGCAACCTGGAAAGGCAAATCAGCGCTACAAAGAAGTCTCGCTTCCCATCGGTCAAAAGGGCCATGCTGAATAAAGTGTCAAAACCAGAAATGCAGGACAGGCCATGGAGAAACGGGAGCCTTGCTACGCTGATGGGCGGGATGTAAATTGCCAACAGCCACTCTGCAGAAGTGTACGGTGTGTCCTGAAACATCGAAAACACTCAGCTTAGAGAGCATAGGGCACTTCCACTCACGGGCGTATAAATTGGGAAAACTAAAAATCAGCAAGGCACAGGCACCCCAAAGTTTAGGGCTGCTCTGTTGACAAGAACCTCCACTTCGTTACACCTTAAATATCCCAGGAAAGAGAAAAATGGATAAAGAAGTTGTGGTCCTTTTGTACAATGGAATATCACTCAGCCATGAAATCAACGTCATAAGGCTAGTAGCAGCATGATGAGTGGATTTAGGTACGACGATTCTAAGTGAAATAAGCCACACAGAAAACGACACTTATCATAAGATATCACTTATAGAGGGAATGTAAAACCGCTACCCTTGAACTGAATTACAAAACAGAACAGAGTCACACGTTTAGAAAACACACTATGGCTGCTTAACGGGAAAGGTGAGGTGGGGTGATGCATAAAACAAGGGTTTCAAATTAGCTCAGAGACCGTTCCATAAACCCAATATGTAATAGACAAGACCTACTCCTTGCTCAGTGATCTGGACTCAAAACCCCCTATTCACCGCCCAAGAATATATCTGACTAGTAAGAATCTTAAAACCTATGTATTGATATCTCTCTGTATGTGAGTCAAGTGGGTGTAAAGTGGCATAAACACAGCAGTAAAAAACAGCTAAACCCCTTTATAAAAATCCATTACTTTTAAAAACCCGTGAAACAAAGACAGTGAAAGAGAGAGAAATTCTTACAAAATTCGTTCAAGGGCTGTGATGCCACCTGGATTGACCATATCTAGACCCACAGCTGATTGAGGCATAAGGGTGGACACTCTTGGGGCTGAGAGGTTTGGTGAGGTTGGGTGAGCAAACGCAGACCCTTTAGAGTAATACTGCGTGGTACCCATCCCATGGGTCCCAAATCTCCAGGTTCAAGGGCATCTTCCTACATCGTAAACATGCATGAGAATCCCAGAAGATGGTACACCGTGTGATCGGGAAAGGTTTCTAAAACGCACCTCATTTCTCATCTCCTTGTGCTCGGGTTCGCCATTCCAGCCGCTTTACTAGCAATCTCCCTCCTTGGAGAATCAGCACCTTTAACCTCCTGTTCCGTACAGGTTGCAATTTGTCCTGAGGATGAACGGGAAGAGGGGGAACCAATGAGACACTAGCTCTAGGTGTTGGGACAGGCACAGGTCACTCTATTTTCCCATCAGGAAGAAGAATTAACCACAGGCTCAGCCTGCCGCCCGGGACCAGAATAGGGCCTGAAGCAATCCTGCGCTTTTGCGGCCAGCTCCCAAGAAAGCGAGTGGGAAAATGGAACTCAGGGGCCCTGCAATTCACAAACATGCAGAGTTGTAAATGATAACTGTCGTCCACCAATATATTGACGGAAGACAACGAAGAGGATTTGAAAGCAAGGCAGAATTGCAGGAAACAGATTTCAGGAGGTAGATTCGAATCGCCTTTAAAGCACGGGAAAAGCGGCAAAACCTCGACAATGATGCCCTTGGCCAAAAAGGGCGTATGCGTTTTTTCCTGAATATATTCAGGAAAAAACGCATACGCCCTTTTTGGCCAACCAAGCATCCTGGAAAGGCAAATCAGCGCTACAAAGAAGTCTCGCTTCCCATCGGTCAAAAGTGCCATGCTGAATAAAGTGTCAAAACCAGAAATGCAGGACAGGCCATGGAGAAACGGGAGCCTTGCTACGCTGATGGGCGGGATGTAAATTGCCAACAGCCACTCTGGAGAAGTGTACGGTGTGTCCTGAAACATCGAAAAAACTCAGCTTAAAGAGCATAGGGCACTTCCACTCACGGGCGTATAAATTGGGAAAACTAAAAATCAGCAAGGCACAGGCACCCCAAAGTTTAGGGCTGCTCTGTTGACAAGAACCTCCACTTCGTTACACCTTAAATATCCCAGGAAAGAGAAAAATGGATAAAGAAGTTGTGGTCCTTTTGTACAATGGAATATCACTCAGCCATGAAATCAACGTCATAAGGCTAGTAGCAGCATGATGAGTGGATTTAGGTACGACGATTCTAAGTGAAATAAGTCACACAGAAAAAGAAACTTATCATAAGATATCACTTATAGAGGGAATGTAAAACCGCTACCCTTGAACTGAATTACAAAACAGAACAGAGTCACACGTTTAGAAAACACACTATGGCTGCTTAACGGGAAAGGTGAGGTGGGGTGATGCATAAAACAAGGGTTTCAAATTAGCTCAGAGACCGTTCCATAAACCCAATATGTAATAGACAAGACCTACTCCTTGCTCAGTGATCTGGACTCAAAACCCCCTATTCACCGCCCAAGAATATATCTGACTAGTAAGAATCTTAAAAACTATGTATATATATATCTCTGTAAGTGAGTCAAGTGGGTGTAAAGCGGCATAAACACAGCAGTGAAAAGCAGCTAAACCCCTTTATAAAAATCAATCACTTTTAAAAACCCGTGAAACAAAGACAGTGAAAGAGAGAGAAATTCTTACAAAATTCGTTCAAGGGCTGTGATGCCACCTGGATTGACCATATCTAGACCCACAGCTGATTGAGGCATAAGGGTGGACACTCTTGGGGCTGAGAGGTTTGGTGAGGTTGGGTGAGCAAACGCAGACCCTTTAGAGTAATACTGCGTGGTACCCATCCCATGGGTCCCAAATCTCCAGGTTCAAGGGCATCTTCCTACATCGAAAACATGCATGAGAATCCCAGAAGATGGTACACCGTGTGATCGGGAAAGGTTTCTAACACGCACCTCATTTCTCATCTCCTTGTGCTCGGGTTCGCCATTCCAGCCGCTTTACTAGCAATCTCCCTCCTTGGAGAATCAGCACCTTTAACCTCCTGTTCCGTACAGGTTGCAATTTGTCCTGAGGATGAACGGGAAGAGGGGGAACCAATGAGACACTAGCTCTAGGTGTTGGGACAGGCACAGGTCACTCTATATTCCCATCAGGAAGAAGAATTAACCACAGGCTCAGCCTGCCGCCCGGGACCAGAATAGGGCCTGAAGCAATCCTGCGCTTTTGCGGCCAGCTCCCAAGAAAGCGAGTTGAAAAATGGAGCTCAGGGGCACTGCAATTCACAAACCTGCAGAGTTATAAATGATAACTCTCGTCCACAAATATATTGACGGAAGACAACAAAGAGGATTTGAAAGCAAGGCAGAATTGCAGGAAACAGATTTCAGGAGGAAGATTCGAATCGCCTTTAAAGCACGGGAAAAGCGGCAAAACCTCGACAATGATGCCCTTGGCCAAAAAGGGCGTATGCGTTTTTTCCTGAATATATTCAGGAAAAAACGCATACGCCCTTTTTGGCCAACCAAGCAACCTGGAAAGGCAAATCAGCGCTACAAAGAAGTCTCGCTTCCCATCGGTCAAAAGGGCCATGCTGAATAAAGTGTCAAAACCAGAAATGCAGGACAGGCCATGGAGAAACGGGAGCCTTGCTACGCTGATGGGCGGGATGTAAATTGCCAACAGCCACTCTGCAGAAGTGTACGGTGTGTCCTGAAACATCGAAAACACTCAGCTTAGAGAGCATAGGGCACTTCCACTCACGGGCGTATAAATTGGGAAAACTAAAAATCAGCAAGGCACAGGCACCCCAAAGTTTAGGGCTGCTCTGTTGACAAGAACCTCCACTTCGTTACACCTTAAATATCCCAGGAAAGAGAAAAATGGATAAAGAAGTTGTGGTCCTTTTGTACAATGGAATATCACTCAGCCATGAAATCAACGTCATAAGGCTAGTAGCAGCATGATGAGTGGATTTAGGTACGACGATTCTAAGTGAAATAAGCCACACAGAAAACGACACTTATCATAAGATATCACTTATAGAGGGAATGTAAAACCGCTACCCTTGAACTGAATTACAAAACAGAACAGAGTCACACGTTTAGAAAACACACTATGGCTGCTTAACGGGAAAGGTGAGGTGGGGTGATGCATAAAACAAGGGTTTCAAATTAGCTCAGAGACCGTTCCATAAACCCAATATGTAATAGACAAGACCTACTCCTTGCTCAGTGATCTGGACTCAAAACCCCCTATTCACCGCCCAAGAATATATCTGACTAGTAAGAATCTTAAAACCTATGTATTGATATCTCTCTGTATGTGAGTCAAGTGGGTGTAAAGTGGCATAAACACAGCAGTAAAAAACAGCTAAACCCCTTTATAAAAATCCATTACTTTTAAAAACCCGTGAAACAAAGACAGTGAAAGAGAGAGAAATTCTTACAAAATTCGTTCAAGGGCTGTGATGCCACCTGGATTGACCATATCTAGACCCACAGCTGATTGAGGCATAAGGGTGGACACTCTTGGGGCTGAGAGGTTTGGTGAGGTTGGGTGAGCAAACGCAGACCCTTTAGAGTAATACTGCGTGGTACCCATCCCATGGGTCCCAAATCTCCAGGTTCAAGGGCATCTTCCTACATCGTAAACATGCATGAGAATCCCAGAAGATGGTACACCGTGTGATCGGGAAAGGTTTCTAAAACGCACCTCATTTCTCATCTCCTTGTGCTCGGGTTCGCCATTCCAGCCGCTTTACTAGCAATCTCCCTCCTTGGAGAATCAGCACCTTTAACCTCCTGTTCCGTACAGGTTGCAATTTGTCCTGAGGATGAACGGGAAGAGGGGGAACCAATGAGACACTAGCTCTAGGTGTTGGGACAGGCACAGGTCACTCTATTTTCCCATCAGGAAGAAGAATTAACCACAGGCTCAGCCTGCCGCCCGGGACCAGAATAGGGCCTGAAGCAATCCTGCGCTTTTGCGGCCAGCTCCCAAGAAAGCGAGTGGGAAAATGGAACTCAGGGGCCCTGCAATTCACAAACATGCAGAGTTGTAAATGATAACTGTCGTCCACCAATATATTGACGGAAGACAACGAAGAGGATTTGAAAGCAAGGCAGAATTGCAGGAAACAGATTTCAGGAGGTAGATTCGAATCGCCTTTAAAGCACGGGAAAAGCGGCAAAACCTCGACAATGATGCCCTTGGCCAAAAAGGGCGTATGCGTTTTTTCCTGAATATATTCAGGAAAAAACGCATACGCCCTTTTTGGCCAACCAAGCATCCTGGAAAGGCAAATCAGCGCTACAAACAAGTCTCGCTTCCCATCGGTCAAAAGTGCCATGCTGAATAAAGTGTCAAAACCAGAAATGCAGGACAGGCCATGGAGAAACGGGAGCCTTGCTACGCTGATGGGCGGGATGTAAATTGCCAACAGCCACTCTGGAGAAGTGTACGGTGTGTCCTGAAACATCGAAAAAACTCAGCTTAAAGAGCATAGGGCACTTCCACTCACGGGCGTATAAATTGGGAAAACTAAAAATCAGCAAGGCACAGGCACCCCAAAGTTTAGGGCTGCTCTGTTGACAAGAACCTCCACTTCGTTACACCTTAAATATCCCAGGAAAGAGAAAAATGGATAAAGAAGTTGTGGTCCTTTTGTACAATGGAATATCACTCAGCCATGAAATCAACGTCATAAGGCTAGTAGCAGCATGATGAGTGGATTTAGGTACGACGATTCTAAGTGAAATAAGTCACACAGAAAAAGAAACTTATCATAAGATATCACTTATAGAGGGAATGTAAAACCGCTACCCTTGAACTGAATTACAAAACAGAACAGAGTCACACGTTTAGAAAACACACTATGGCTGCTTAACGGGAAAGGTGAGGTGGGGTGATGCATAAAACAAGGGTTTCAAATTAGCTCAGAGACCGTTCCATAAACCCAATATGTAATAGACAAGACCTACTCCTTGCTCAGTGATCTGGACTCAAAACCCCCTATTCACCGCCCAAGAATATATCTGACTAGTAAGAATCTTAAAAACTATGTATATATATATCTCTGTAAGTGAGTCAAGTGGGTGTAAAGCGGCATAAACACAGCAGTGAAAAGCAGCTAAACCCCTTTATAAAAATCAATCACTTTTAAAAACCCGTGAAACAAAGACAGTGAAAGAGAGAGAAATTCTTACAAAATTCGTTCAAGGGCTGTGATGCCACCTGGATTGACCATATCTAGACCCACAGCTGATTGAGGCATAAGGGTGGACACTCTTGGGGCTGAGAGGTTTGGTGAGGTTGGGTGAGCAAACGCAGACCCTTTAGAGTAATACTGCGTGGTACCCATCCCATGGGTCCCAAATCTCCAGGTTCAAGGGCATCTTCCTACATCGAAAACATGCATGAGAATCCCAGAAGATGGTACACCGTGTGATCGGGAAAGGTTTCTAACACGCACCTCATTTCTCATCTCCTTGTGCTCGGGTTCGCCATTCCAGCCGCTTTACTAGCAATCTCCCTCCTTGGAGAATCAGCACCTTTAACCTCCTGTTCCGTACAGGTTGCAATTTGTCCTGAGGATGAACGGGAAGAGGGGGAACCAATGAGACACTAGCTCTAGGTGTTGGGACAGGCACAGGTCACTCTATATTCCCATCAGGAAGAAGAATTAACCACAGGCTCAGCCTGCCGCCCGGGACCAGAATAGGGCCTGAAGCAATCCTGCGCTTTTGCGGCCAGCTCCCAAGAAAGCGAGTTGAAAAATGGAGCTCAGGGGCACTGCAATTCACAAACCTGCAGAGTTATAAATGATAACTCTCGTCCACAAATATATTGACGGAAGACAACAAAGAGGATTTGAAAGCAAGGCAGAATTGCAGGAAACAGATTTCAGGAGGAAGATTCGAATCGCCTTTAAAGCACGGGAAAAGCGGCAAAACCTCGACAATGATGCCCTTGGCCAAAAAGGGCGTATGCGTTTTTTCCTGAATATATTCAGGAAAAAACGCATACGCCCTTTTTGGCCAACCAAGCAACCTGGAAAGGCAAATCAGCGCTACAAAGAAGTCTCGCTTCCCATCGGTCAAAAGGGCCATGCTGAATAAAGTGTCAAAACCAGAAATGCAGGACAGGCCATGGAGAAACGGGAGCCTTGCTACGCTGATGGGCGGGATGTAAATTGCCAACAGCCACTCTGCAGAAGTGTACGGTGTGTCCTGAAACATCGAAAACACTCAGCTTAGAGAGCATAGGGCACTTCCACTCACGGGCGTATAAATTGGGAAAACTAAAAATCAGCAAGGCACAGGCACCCCAAAGTTTAGGGCTGCTCTGTTGACAAGAACCTCCACTTCGTTACACCTTAAATATCCCAGGAAAGAGAAAAATGGATAAAGAAGTTGTGGTCCTTTTGTACAATGGAATATCACTCAGCCATGAAATCAACGTCATAAGGCTAGTAGCAGCATGATGAGTGGATTTAGGTACGACGATTCTAAGTGAAATAAGCCACACAGAAAACGACACTTATCATAAGATATCACTTATAGAGGGAATGTAAAACCGCTACCCTTGAACTGAATTACAAAACAGAACAGAGTCACACGTTTAGAAAACACACTATGGCTGCTTAACGGGAAAGGTGAGGTGGGGTGATGCATAAAACAAGGGTTTCAAATTAGCTCAGAGACCGTTCCATAAACCCAATATGTAATAGACAAGACCTACTCCTTGCTCAGTGATCTGGACTCAAAACCCCCTATTCACCGCCCAAGAATATATCTGACTAGTAAGAATCTTAAAACCTATGTATTGATATCTCTCTGTATGTGAGTCAAGTGGGTGTAAAGTGGCATAAACACAGCAGTAAAAAACAGCTAAACCCCTTTATAAAAATCCATTACTTTTAAAAACCCGTGAAACAAAGACAGTGAAAGAGAGAGAAATTCTTACAAAATTCGTTCAAGGGCTGTGATGCCACCTGGATTGACCATATCTAGACCCACAGCTGATTGAGGCATAAGGGTGGACACTCTTGGGGCTGAGAGGTTTGGTGAGGTTGGGTGAGCAAACGCAGACCCTTTAGAGTAATACTGCGTGGTACCCATCCCATGGGTCCCAAATCTCCAGGTTCAAGGGCATCTTCCTACATCGTAAACATGCATGAGAATCCCAGAAGATGGTACACCGTGTGATCGGGAAAGGTTTCTAAAACGCACCTCATTTCTCATCTCCTTGTGCTCGGGTTCGCCATTCCAGCCGCTTTACTAGCAATCTCCCTCCTTGGAGAATCAGCACCTTTAACCTCCTGTTCCGTACAGGTTGCAATTTGTCCTGAGGATGAACGGGAAGAGGGGGAACCAATGAGACACTAGCTCTAGGTGTTGGGACAGGCACAGGTCACTCTATTTTCCCATCAGGAAGAAGAATTAACCACAGGCTCAGCCTGCCGCCCGGGACCAGAATAGGGCCTGAAGCAATCCTGCGCTTTTGCGGCCAGCTCCCAAGAAAGCGAGTGGGAAAATGGAACTCAGGGGCCCTGCAATTCACAAACATGCAGAGTTGTAAATGATAACTGTCGTCCACCAATATATTGACGGAAGACAACGAAGAGGATTTGAAAGCAAGGCAGAATTGCAGGAAACAGATTTCAGGAGGTAGATTCGAATCGCCTTTAAAGCACGGGAAAAGCGGCAAAACCTCGACAATGATGCCCTTGGCCAAAAAGGGCGTATGCGTTTTTTCCTGAATATATTCAGGAAAAAACGCATACGCCCTTTTTGGCCAACCAAGCATCCTGGAAAGGCAAATCAGCGCTACAAACAAGTCTCGCTTCCCATCGGTCAAAAGTGCCATGCTGAATAAAGTGTCAAAACCAGAAATGCAGGACAGGCCATGGAGAAACGGGAGCCTTGCTACGCTGATGGGCGGGATGTAAATTGCCAACAGCCACTCTGGAGAAGTGTACGGTGTGTCCTGAAACATCGAAAAAACTCAGCTTAAAGAGCATAGGGCACTTCCACTCACGGGCGTATAAATTGGGAAAACTAAAAATCAGCAAGGCACAGGCACCCCAAAGTTTAGGGCTGCTCTGTTGACAAGAACCTCCACTTCGTTACACCTTAAATATCCCAGGAAAGAGAAAAATGGATAAAGAAGTTGTGGTCCTTTTGTACAATGGAATATCACTCAGCCATGAAATCAACGTCATAAGGCTAGTAGCAGCATGATGAGTGGATTTAGGTACGACGATTCTAAGTGAAATAAGTCACACAGAAAAAGAAACTTATCATAAGATATCACTTATAGAGGGAATGTAAAACCGCTACCCTTGAACTGAATTACAAAACAGAACAGAGTCACACGTTTAGAAAACACACTATGGCTGCTTAACGGGAAAGGTGAGGTGGGGTGATGCATAAAACAAGGGTTTCAAATTAGCTCAGAGACCGTTCCATAAACCCAATATGTAATAGACAAGACCTACTCCTTGCTCAGTGATCTGGACTCAAAACCCCCTATTCACCGCCCAAGAATATATCTGACTAGTAAGAATCTTAAAAACTATGTATATATATATCTCTGTAAGTGAGTCAAGTGGGTGTAAAGCGGCATAAACACAGCAGTGAAAAGCAGCTAAACCCCTTTATAAAAATCAATCACTTTTAAAAACCCGTGAAACAAAGACAGTGAAAGAGAGAGAAATTCTTACAAAATTCGTTCAAGGGCTGTGATGCCACCTGGATTGACCATATCTAGACCCACAGCTGATTGAGGCATAAGGGTGGACACTCTTGGGGCTGAGAGGTTTGGTGAGGTTGGGTGAGCAAACGCAGACCCTTTAGAGTAATACTGCGTGGTACCCATCCCATGGGTCCCAAATCTCCAGGTTCAAGGGCATCTTCCTACATCGAAAACATGCATAAGAATCCCAGAAGATGGTACACTGTGTGATCGGGAAAGATTTCTAGAACGCACCTCATTTCTCATCTCCTTGTGCTCGGGTTCGCCATTCCAGCCGCTTTACTAGCAATCTCCCTCCTTGGAGAATCAGCACCTTTAACCTCCTGTTCCGTACAGGTTGCAATTTGTCCTGAGGATGAACGGGAGGAGGGGGAACCAATGAGACACTAGCTCTAGGTGTTGGGACAGGCACAGGTCACTCTATTTTCCCATCAGGAAGAAGAATTAACCACAGGCTCAGCCTGCCGCCCGGGACCAGAATAGGGCCTGAAGCAATCCTGCGCTTTTGCGGCCAGCTCCCAAGAAAGCGAGTTGAAAAATGGAGCTCAGGGGCACTGCAATTCACAAACCTGCAGAGTTATAAATGATAACTCTCATCCACAAATATATTGACGGAAGACAACGAAGAGGATTTGAAAGCAAGGCAGAATTGCAGGAAACAGATTTCAGGAGGTAGATTCGAATCGCCTTTAAAGCACGGGAAAAGCGGCAAAACCTCGACAATGATGCCCTTGGCCAAAAAGGGCGTATGCGTTTTTTCCTGAATATATTCAGGAAAAAACGCATACGCCCTTTTTGGCCAACCAAGCAACCTGGAAAGGCAAATCAGCGCTACAAAGAAGTCTCGCTTCCCATCGGTCAAATAGGCCACGCTGAATAAAGTGTCAAACTCAGAAATGCAGGACAGGCCATGGAGAAACGGGAGCCTTGCTACGCTGATGGGCGGGATGTAAATTGCCAACAGCCACTCTGGAGAAGTGTACGGTGTGTCCTGAAACATCGAAAAAACTCAGCTTAGAGAGCATAGGGCACTTCCACTCATGGGCGTATAAATTGGGAAAACTAAAAATCAGCAAGACACAGGCACCCCAAAGTTTAGGGCTGCTCTGTTGACAAGAACCTCCACTTCGTTACACCTTAAATATCCCAGGAAAGAGAAAAATGGATAAAGAAGTTGTGGTCCTTTTGTACAATGGAATATCACTCAGCCATGAAATCAACGTCATAAGGCTAGTAGCAGCATGATGAGTGGATTTAGGTACGACGATTCTAAGTGAAATAAGCCACACAGAAAACGACACTTATCATAAGATATCACTTATAGAGGGAATGTAAAACCGCTACCCTTGAACTGAATTACAAAACAGAACAGAGTCACACGTTTAGAAAACACACTATGGCTGCTTAACGGGAAAGGTGAGGTGGGGTGATGCATAAAACAAGGGTTTCAAATTAGCTCAGAGACCGTTCCATAAACCCAATATGTAATAGACAAGACCTACTCCTTGCTCAGTGATCTGGACTCAAAACCCCCTATTCACCGCCCAAGAATATATCTGACTAGTAAGAATCTTAAAACCTATGTATTGATATCTCTCTGTATGTGAGTCAAGTGGGTGTAAAGTGGCATAAACACAGCAGTAAAAAACAGCTAAACCCCTTTATAAAAATCCATTACTTTTAAAAACCCGTGAAACAAAGACAGTGAAAGAGAGAGAAATTCTTACAAAATTCGTTCAAGGGCTGTGATGCCACCTGGATTGACCATATCTAGACCCACAGCTGATTGAGGCATAAGGGTGGACACTCTTGGGGCTGAGAGGTTTGGTGAGGTTGGGTGAGCAAACGCAGACCCTTTAGAGTAATACTGCGTGGTACCCATCCCATGGGTCCCAAATCTCCAGGTTCAAGGGCATCTTCCTACATCGAAAACATGCATGAGAATCCCAGAAGATGGTACACCGTGTGATCGGGAAAGGTTTCTAACACGCACCTCATTTCTCATCTCCTTGTGCTCGGGTTCGCCATTCCAGGCTCTTTACTAGCAATCTCCCTCCTTGGAGAATCAGCACCTTTAACCTCCTGTTCCGTACAGGTTGCAATTTGTCCTGAGGATGAACGGGAAGAGGGGGAACCAATGAGACACTAGCTCTAGGTGTTGGGACAGGCACAGGTCACTCTATTTTCCCATCAGGAAGAAGAATTAACCACAGGCTCAGCCTGCCGCCCGGGACCAAAATAGGGCCTGAAGCAATCCTGCGCTTTTGCGGCCAGCTCCCAAGAAAGCGAGTTGAAAAATGGAGCTCAGGGGCACTGCAATTCACAAACCTGCAGAGTTATAAATGATAACTCTCGTCCACAAATATACTGACGGAAGACAACAAAGAGGATTTGAAAGCAAGGCAGAATTGCAGGAAACAGATTTCAGGAGGAAGATTCGAATCGCCTTTAAAGCACGGGAAAAGCGGCAAAACCTCGACAATGATGCCCTTGGCCAAAAAGGGCGTATGCGTTTTTTCCTGAATATATTCAGGAAAAAACGCATACGCCCTTTTTGGCCAACCAAGCAACCTGGAAAGGCAAATCAGCGCTACAAAGAAGTCTCGCTTCCCATCGGTCAAAAGGGCCATGCTGAATAAAGTGTCAAAACCAGAAATGCAGGACAGGCCATGGAGAAACGGGAGCCTTGCTACGCTGATGGGCGGGATGTAAATTGCCAACAGCCACTCTGCAGAAGTGTACGGTGTGTCCTGAAACATCGAAAACACTCAGCTTAGAGAGCATAGGGCACTTCCACTCACGGGCGTATAAATTGGGAAAACTAAAAATCAGCAAGGCACAGGCACCCCAAAGTTTAGGGCTGCTCTGTTGACAAGAACCTCCACTTCGTTACACCTTAAATATCCCAGGAAAGAGAAAAATGGATAAAGAAGTTGTGGTCCTTTTGTACAATGGAATATCACTCAGCCATGAAATCAACGTCATAAGGCTAGTAGCAGCATGATGAGTGGATTTAGGTACGACGATTCTAAGTGAAATAAGCCACACAGAAAACGACACTTATCATAAGATATCACTTATAGAGGGAATGTAAAACCGCTACCCTTGAACTGAATTACAAAACAGAACAGAGTCACACGTTTAGAAAACACACTATGGCTGCTTAACGGGAAAGGTGAGGTGGGGTGATGCATAAAACAAGGGTTTCAAATTAGCTCAGAGACCGTTCCATAAACCCAATATGTAATAGACAAGACCTACTCCTTGCTCAGTGATCTGGACTCAAAACCCCCTATTCACCGCCCAAGAATATATCTGACTAGTAAGAATCTTAAAACCTATGTATTGATATCTCTCTGTATGTGAGTCAAGTGGGTGTAAAGCGGCATAAACACAGCAGTAAAAAACAGCTAAACCCCTTTATAAAAATCAATTACTTTTAAAAACCCGTGAAACAAAGACAGTGAAAGAGAGAGAAATTCTTACAAAATTCGTTCAAGGGCTGTGATGCCACCTGGATTGACCATATCTAGACCCACAGCTGATTGAGGCATAAGGGTGGACACTCTTGGGGCTGAGAGGTTTGGTGAGGTTGGGTGAGCAAACGCAGACCCTTTAGAGTAATACTGCGTGGTACCCATCCCATGGGTCCCAAATCTCCAGGTTCAAGGGCATCTTCCTACATCGAAAACATGCATGAGAATCCCAGAAGATGGTACACCGTGTGATCGGGAAAGGTTTCTAACACGCACCTCATTTCTCATCTCCTTGTGCTCGGGTTCGCCATTCCAGCCGCTTTACTAGCAATCTCCCTCCTTGGAGAATCAGCACCTTTAACCTCCTGTTCCGTACAGGTTGCAATTTGTCCTGAGGATGAACGGGAGGAGGGGGAACCAATGAGACACTAGCTCTAGGTGTTGGGACAGGCACAGGTCACTCTATTTTCCCATCAGGAAGAAGAATTAACCACAGGCTCAGCCTGCCGCCCGGGACCAGAATAGGGCCTGAAGCAATCCTGCGCTTTTGCGGCCAGCTCCCAAGAAAGCGAGTTGAAAAATGGAGCTCAGGGGCACTGCAATTCACAAACCTACAGAGTTATAAATGATAACTCTCGTCCACAAATATATTGACGGAAGACAACAAAGAGGATTTGAAAGCAAGGCAGAATTGCAGGAAACAGATTTCAGGAGGAAGATTCGAATCGCCTTTAAAGCACGGGAAAAGCGGCAAAACCTCGACAATGATGCCCTTGGCCAAAAAGGGCGTATGCGTTTTTTCCTGAATATATTCAGGAAAAAACGCATACGCCCTTTTTGGCCAACCAAGCAACCTGGAAAGGCAAATCAGCGCTACAAAGAAGTCTCGCTTCCCATCGGTCAAAAGGGCCACGCTGAATAAAGTGTCAAAACCAGAAATGCAGGACAGGCCATGGAGAAACGGGAGCCTTGCTACGCTGATGGGCGGGATGTAAATTGCCAACAGCCACTCTGCAGAAGTGTACGGTGTGTCCTGAAACATCGAAAACACTCAGCTTAGAGAGCATAGGGCACTTCCACTCACGGGCGTATAAATTGGGAAAACTAAAAATCAGCAAGGCACAGGCACCCCAAAGTTTAGGGCTGCTCTGTTGACAAGAACCTCCACTTCGTTACACCTTAAATATCCCAGGAAAGAGAAAAATGGATAAAGAAGTTGTGGTCCTTTTGTACAATGGAATATCACTCAGCCATGAAATCAACGTCATAAGGCTAGTAGCAGCATGATGAGTGGATTTAGGTACGACGATTCTAAGTGAAATAAGCCACACAGAAAACGACACTTATCATAAGATATCACTTATAGAGGGAATGTAAAACCGCTACCCTTGAACTGAATTACAAAACAGAACAGAGTCACACGTTTAGAAAACACACTATGGCTGCTTAACGGGAAAGGTGAGGTGGGGTGATGCATAAAACAAGGGTTTCAAATTAGCTCAGAGACCGTTCCATAAACCCAATATGTAATAGACAATACCTACTCCTTGCTCAGTGATCTGGACTCAAAACCCCCTATTCACCGCCCAAGAATATATCTGACTAGTAAGAATCTTAAAACCTATGTATTGATATCTCTCTGTATGTGAGTCAAGTGGGTGTAAAGCGGCATAAACACAGCAGTAAAAAACAGCTAAACCCCTTTATAAAAATCAATTACTTTTAAAAACCCGTGAAACAAAGACAGTGAAAGAGAGAGAAATTCTTACAAAATTCGTTCAAGGGCTGTGATGCCACCTGGATTGACCATATCTAGACCCACAGCTGATTGAGGCATAAGGGTGGACACTCTTGGGGCTGAGAGGTTTGGTGAGGTTGGGTGAGCAAACGCAGACCCTTTAGAGTAATACTGCGTGGTACCCAACCCATGGGTCCCAAATCTCCAGGTTCAAGGGCATCTTCCTACATCGAAAACATGCATGAGAATCCCAGAAGATGGTACACCGTGTGATCGGGAAAGGTTTCTAACACGCACCTCATTTCTCATCTCCTTGTGCTCGGGTTCGCCATTCCAGCCGCTTTACTAGCAATCTCCCTCCTTGGAGAATCAGCACCTTTAACCTCCTGTTCCGTACAGGTTGCAATTTGTCCTGAGGATGAACGGGAAGAGGGGGAACCAATGAGACACTAGCTCTAGGTGTTGGGACAGGCACAGGTCACTCTATTTTCCCATCAGGAAGAAGAATTAACCACAGGCTCAGCCTGCCGCCCGGGACCAGAATAGGGCCTGAAGCAATCCTGCGCTTTTGCGGCCAGCTCCCAAAAAGCGAGTTGAAAAATGGAGCTCAGGGGCACTGCAATTCACAAACCTGCAGAGTTATAAATGATAACTCTCGTCCACAAATATATTGACGGAAGACAACAAAGAGGATTTGAAAGCAAGGCAGAATTGCAGGAAACAGATTTCAGGAGGAAGATTCGAATCGCCTTTAAAGCACGGGAAAAGCGGCAAAACCTCGACAATGATGCCCTTGGCCAAAAAGGGCGTATGCGTTTTTTCCTGAATATATTCAGGAAAAAACGCATACGCCCTTTTTGGCCAACCAAGCAACCTGGAAAGGCAAATCAGCGCTACAAAGAAGTCTCGCTTCCCATCGGTCAAAAGGGCCATGCTGAATAAAGTGTCAAAACCAGAAATGCAGGACAGGCCATGGAGAAACGGGAGCCTTGCTACGCTGATGGGCGGGATGTAAATTGCCAACAGCCACTCTGCAGAAGTGTACGGTGTGTCCTGAAACATCGAAAACACTCAGCTTAGAGAGCATAGGGCACTTCCACTCACGGGCGTATAAATTGGGAAAACTAAAAATCAGCAAGGCACAGGCACCCCAAAGTTTAGGGCTGCTCTGTTGACAAGAACCTCCACTTCGTTACACCTTAAATATCCCAGGAAAGAGAAAAATGGATAAAGAAGTTGTGGTCCTTTTGTACAATGGAATATCACTCAGCCATGAAATCAACGTCATAAGGCTAGTAGCAGCATGATGAGTGGATTTAGGTACGACGATTCTAAGTGAAATAAGCCACACAGAAAACGACACTTATCATAAGATATCACTTATAGAGGGAATGTAAAACCGCTACCCTTGAACTGAATTACAAAACAGAACAGAGTCACACGTTTAGAAAACACACTATGGCTGCTTAACGGGAAAGGTGAGGTGGGGTGATGCATAAAACAAGGGTTTCAAATTAGCTCAGAGACCGTTCCATAAACCCAATATGTAATAGACAAGACCTACTCCTTGCTCAGTGATCTGGACTCAAAACCCCCTATTCACCGCCCAAGAATATATCTGACTAGTAAGAATCTTAAAACCTATGTATTGATATCTCTCTGTATGTGAGTCAAGTGGGTGTAAAGCGGCATAAACACAGCAGTAAAAAACAGCTAAACCCCTTTATAAAAATCCATTACTTTTAAAAACCCGTGAAACAAAGACAGTGAAAGAGAGAGAAATTCTTACAAAATTCGTTCAAGGGCTGTGATGCCACCTGGATTGACCATATCTAGACCCACAGCTGATTGAGGCATAAGGGTGGACACTCTTGGGGCTGAGAGGTTTGGTGAGGTTGGGTGAGCAAACGCAGACCCTTTAGAGTAATACTGCGTGGTACCCATCCCATGGGTCCCAAATCTCCAGGTTCAAGGGCATCTTCCTACATCGAAAACATGCATGAGAATCCCAGAAGATGGTACACCGTGTGATCGGGAAAGGTTTCTAACACGCACCTCATTTCTCATCTCCTTGTGCTCGGGTTCGCCATTCCAGCCGCTTTACTAGCAATCTCCCTCCTTGGAGAATCAGCACCTTTAACCTCCTGTTCCGTACAGGTTGCAATTTGTCCTGAGGATGAACGGGAGGAGGGGGAACCAATGAGACACTAGCTCTAGGTGTTGGGACAGGCACAGGTCACTCTATTTTCCCATCAGGAAGAAGAATTAACCACAGGCTCAGCCTGCCGCCCGGGACCAGAATAGGGCCTGAAGCAATCCTGCGCTTTTGCGGCCAGCTCCCAAGAAAGCGAGTTGAAAAATGGAGCTCAGGGGCACTGCAATTCACAAACCTACAGAGTTATAAATGATAACTCTCGTCCACAAATATATTGACGGAAGACAACAAAGAGGATTTGAAAGCAAGGCAGAATTGCAGGAAACAGATTTCAGGAGGAAGATTCGAATCGCCTTTAAAGCACGGGAAAAGCGGCAAAACCTCGACAATGATGCCCTTGGCCAAAAAGGGCGTATGCGTTTTTTCCTGAATATATTCAGGAAAAAACGCATACGCCCTTTTTGGCCAACCAAGCAACCTGGAAAGGCAAATCAGCGCTACAAAGAAGTCTCGCTTCCCATCGGTCAAAAGGGCCATGCTGAATAAAGTGTCAAAACCAGAAATGCAGGACAGGCCATGGAGAAACGGGAGCCTTGCTACGCTGATGGGCGGGATGTAAATTGCCAACAGCCACTCTGCAGAAGTGTACGGTGTGTCCTGAAACATCGAAAACACTCAGCTTAGAGAGCATAGGGCACTTCCACTCACGGGCGTATAAATTGGGAAAACTAAAAATCAGCAAGGCACAGGCACCCCAAAGTTTAGGGCTGCTCTGTTGACAAGAACCTCCACTTCGTTACACCTTAAATATCCCAGGAAAGAGAAAAATGGATAAAGAAGTTGTGGTCCTTTTGTACAATGGAATATCACTCAGCCATGAAATCAACGTCATAAGGCTAGTAGCAGCATGATGAGTGGATTTAGGTACGACGATTCTAAGTGAAATAAGCCACACAGAAAACGACACTTATCATAAGATATCACTTATAGAGGGAATGTAAAACCGCTACCCTTGAACTGAATTACAAAACAGAACAGAGTCACACGTTTAGAAAACACACTATGGCTGCTTAACGGGAAAGGTGAGGTGGGGTGATGCATAAAACAAGGGTTTCAAATTAGCTCAGAGACCGTTCCATAAACCCAATATGTAATAGACAAGACCTACTCCTTGCTCAGTGATCTGGACTCAAAACCCCCTATTCACCGCCCAAGAATATATCTGACTAGTAAGAATCTTAAAACCTATGTATTGATATCTCTCTGTATGTGAGTCAAGTGGGTGTAAAGCGGCATAAACACAGCAGTAAAAAACAGCTAAACCCCTTTATAAAAATCCATTACTTTTAAAAACCCGTGAAACAAAGACAGTGAAAGAGAGAGAAATTCTTACAAAATTCGTTCAAGGGCTGTGATGCCACCTGGATTGACCATATCTAGACCCACAGCTGATTGAGGCATAAGGGTGGACACTCTTGGGGCTGAGAGGTTTGGTGAGGTTGGGTGAGCAAACGCAGACCCTTTAGAGTAATACTGCGTGGTACCCAACCCATGGGTCCCAAATCTCCAGGTTCAAGGGCATCTTCCTACATTGAAAACATGCATGAGAATCCCAGAAGATGGTACACCGTGTGATCGGGAAAGGTTTCTAACACGCACCTCATTTCTCATCTCCTTGTGCTCGGGTTCGCCATTCCAGCCGCTTTACTAGCAATCTCCCTCCTTGGAGAATCAGCACCTTTAACCTCCTGTTCCGTACAGGTTGCAATTTGTCCTGAGGATGAACGGGAAGAGGGGGAACCAATGAGACACTAGCTCTAGGTGTTGGGACAGGCACAGGTCACTCTATTTTCCCATCAGGAAGAAGAATTAACCACAGGCTCAGCCTGCCGCCCGGGACCAGAATAGGGCCTGAAGCAATCCTGCGCTTTTGCGGCCAGCTCCCAAAAAGCGAGTTGAAAAATGGAGCTCAGGGGCACTGCAATTCACAAACCTGCAGAGTTATAAATGATAACTCTCGTCCACAAATATATTGACGGAAGACAACAAAGAGGATTTGAAAGCAAGGCAGAATTGCAGGAAACAGATTTCAGGAGGAAGATTCGAATCGCCTTTAAAGCACGGGAAAAGCGGCAAAACCTCGACAATGATGCCCTTGGCCAAAAAGGGCGTATGCGTTTTTTCCTGAATATATTCAGGAAAAAACGCATACGCCCTTTTTGGCCAACCAAGCAACCTGGAAAGGCAAATCAGCGCTACAAAGAAGTCTCGCTTCCCATCGGTCAAAAGGGCCATGCTGAATAAAGTGTCAAAACCAGAAATGCAGGACAGGCCATGGAGAAACGGGAGCCTTGCTACGCTGATGGGCGGGATGTAAATTGCCAACAGCCACTCTGCAGAAGTGTACGGTGTGTCCTGAAACATCGAAAACACTCAGCTTAGAGAGCATAGGGCACTTCCACTCACGGGCGTATAAATTGGGAAAACTAAAAATCAGCAAGGCACAGGCACCCCAAAGTTTAGGGCTGCTCTGTTGACAAGAACCTCCACTTCGTTACACCTTAAATATCCCAGGAAAGAGAAAAATGGATAAAGAAGTTGTGGTCCTTTTGTACAATGGAATATCACTCAGCCATGAAATCAACGTCATAAGGCTAGTAGCAGCATGATGAGTGGATTTAGGTACGACGATTCTAAGTGAAATAAGCCACACAGAAAACGACACTTATCATAAGATATCACTTATAGAGGGAATGTAAAACCGCTACCCTTGAACTGAATTACAAAACAGAACAGAGTCACACGTTTAGAAAACACACTATGGCTGCTTAACGGGAAAGGTGAGGTGGGGTGATGCATAAAACAAGGGTTTCAAATTAGCTCAGAGACCGTTCCATAAACCCAATATGTAATAGACAAGACCTACTCCTTGCTCAGTGATCTGGACTCAAAACCCCCTATTCACCGCCCAAGAATATATCTGACTAGTAAGAATCTTAAAACCTATGTATTGATATCTCTCTGTATGTGAGTCAAGTGGGTGTAAAGCGGCATAAACACAGCAGTAAAAAACAGCTAAACCCCTTTATAAAAATCCATTACTTTTAAAAACCCGTGAAACAAAGACAGTGAAAGAGAGAGAAATTCTTACAAAATTCGTTCAAGGGCTGTGATGCCACCTGGATTGACCATATCTAGACCCACAGCTGATTGAGGCATAAGGGTGGACACTCTTGGGGCTGAGAGGTTTGGTGAGGTTGGGTGAGCAAACGCAGACCCTTTAGAGTAATACTGCGTGGTACCCATCCCATGGGTCCCAAATCTCCAGGTTCAAGGGCATCTTCCTACATCGAAAACATGCATGAGAATCCCAGAAGATGGTACACCGTGTGATCGGGAAAGGTTTCTAACACGCACCTCATTTCTCATCTCCTTGTGCTCGGGTTCGCCATTCCAGCCGCTTTACTAGCAATCTCCCTCCTTGGAGAATCAGCACCTTTAACCTCCTGTTCCGTACAGGTTGCAATTTGTCCTGAGGATGAACGGGAGGAGGGGGAACCAATGAGACACTAGCTCTAGGTGTTGGGACAGGCACAGGTCACTCTATTTTCCCATCAGGAAGAAGAATTAACCACAGGCTCAGCCTGCCGCCCGGGACCAGAATAGGGCCTGAAGCAATCCTGCGCTTTTGCGGCCAGCTCCCAAGAAAGCGAGTTGAAAAATGGAGCTCAGGGGCACTGCAATTCACAAACCTACAGAGTTATAAATGATAACTCTCGTCCACAAATATATTGACGGAAGACAACAAAGAGGATTTGAAAGCAAGGCAGAATTGCAGGAAACAGATTTCAGGAGGAAGATTCGAATCGCCTTTAAAGCACGGGAAAAGCGGCAAAACCTCGACAATGATGCCCTTGGCCAAAAAGGGCGTATGCGTTTTTTCCTGAATATATTCAGGAAAAAACGCATACGCCCTTTTTGGCCAACCAAGCAACCTGGAAAGGCAAATCAGCGCTACAAAGAAGTCTCGCTTCCCATCGGTCAAAAGGGCCATGCTGAATAAAGTGTCAAAACCAGAAATGCAGGACAGGCCATGGAGAAACGGGAGCCTTGCTACGCTGATGGGCGGGATGTAAATTGCCAACAGCCACTCTGCAGAAGTGTACGGTGTGTCCTGAAACATCGAAAACACTCAGCTTAGAGAGCATAGGGCACTTCCACTCACGGGCGTATAAATTGGGAAAACTAAAAATCAGCAAGGCACAGGCACCCCAAAGTTTAGGGCTGCTCTGTTGACAAGAACCTCCACTTCGTTACACCTTAAATATCCCAGGAAAGAGAAAAATGGATAAAGAAGTTGTGGTCCTTTTGTACAATGGAATATCACTCAGCCATGAAATCAACGTCATAAGGCTAGTAGCAGCATGATGAGTGGATTTAGGTACGACGATTCTAAGTGAAATAAGCCACACAGAAAACGACACTTATCATAAGATATCACTTATAGAGGGAATGTAAAACCGCTACCCTTGAACTGAATTACAAAACAGAACAGAGTCACACGTTTAGAAAACACACTATGGCTGCTTAACGGGAAAGGTGAGGTGGGGTGATGCATAAAACAAGGGTTTCAAATTAGCTCAGAGACCGTTCCATAAACCCAATATGTAATAGACAAGACCTACTCCTTGCTCAGTGATCTGGACTCAAAACCCCCTATTCACCACCCAAGAATATATCTGACTAGTAAGAATCTTAAAACCTATGTATTGATATCTCTCTGTATGTGAGTCAAGTGGGTGTAAAGCGGCATAAACACAGCAGTAAAAAACAGCTAAACCCCTTTATAAAAATCCATTACTTTTAAAAACCCGTGAAACAAAGACAGTGAAAGAGAGAGAAATTCTTACAAAATTCGTTCAAGGGCTGTGATGCCACCTGGATTGACCATATCTAGACCCACAGCTGATTGAGGCATAAGGGTGGACACTCTTGGGGCTGAGAGTTTTGGTGAGGTTGGGTGAGCAAACGCAGACCCTTTAGAGTAATACTGCGTGGTACCCAACCCATGGGTCCCAAATCTCCAGGTTCAAGGGCATCTTCCTACATTGAAAACATGCATGAGAATCCCAGAAGATGGTACACCGTGTGATCGGGAAAGGTTTCTAACACGCACCTCATTTCTCATCTCCTTGTGCTCGGGTTCGCCATTCCAGCCGCTTTACTAGCAATCTCCCTCCTTGGAGAATCAGCACCTTTAACCTCCTGTTCCGTACAGGTTGCAATTTGTCCTGAGGATGAACGGGAAGAGGGGGAACCAATGAGACACTAGCTCTAGGTGTTGGGACAGGCACAGGTCACTCTATTTTCCCATCAGGAAGAAGAATTAACCACAGGCTCAGCCTGCCGCCCGGGACCAAAATAGGGCCTGAAGCAATCCTGCGCTTTTGCGGCCAGCTCCCAAGAAAGCGAGTTGAAAAATGGAGCTCAGGGGCACTGCAATTCACAAACCTGCAGAGTTATAAATGATAACTCTCGTCCACAAATATATTGACGGAAGACAACAAAGAGGATTTGAAAGCAAGGCAGAATTGCAGGAAACAGATTTCAGGAGGAAGATTCGAATCGCCTTTAAAGCACGGGAAAAGCGGCAAAACCTCGACAATGATGCCCTTGGCCAAAAAGGGCGTATGCGTTTTTTCCTGAATATATTCAGGAAAAAACGCATACGCCCTTTTTGGCCAACCAAGCATCCTGGAAAGGCAAATCAGCGCTACAAACAAGTCTCGCTTCCCATCGGTCAAAAGTGCCATGCTGAATAAAGTGCCAAAACCAGAAATGCAGGACAGGCCATGGAGAAACGGGAGCCTTGCTACGCTGATGGGCGGGATGTAAATTGCCAACAGCCACTCTGGAGAAGTGTACGGTGTGTCCTGAAACATCGAAAAAACTCAGCTTAGAGAGCATAGGGCACTTCCACTCACGGGCGTATAAATTGGGAAAACTAAAAATCAGCAAGGCACAGGCACCCCAAAGTTTAGGGCTGCTCTGTTGACAAGAACCTCCACTTCGTTACACCTTAAATATCCCAGGAAAGAGAAAAATGGATAAAGAAGTTGTGGTCCTTTTGTACAATGGAATATCACTCAGCCATGAAATCAACGTCATAAGGCTAGTAGCAGCATGATGAGTGGATTTAGGTACGACGATTCTAAGTGAAATAAGTCACACAGAAAAAGACACTTATCATAAGATATCACTTATAGAGGGAATGTAAAACCGCTACCCTTGAACTGAATTACAAAACAGAACAGAGTCACACGTTTAGAAAACACACTATGGCTGCTTAACGGGAAAGGTGAGGTTGGGTGATGCATAAAACAAGGGTTTCAAATTAGCTCAGAGACCGTTCCATAAACCCAATATGTAATAGACAAGACCTACTCCTTGCTCAGTGATCTGGACTCAAAACCCCCTATTCACCGCCCAAGAATATATCTGACTAGTAAGAATCTTAAAACCTATGTATTGATATATCTCTGTAAGTGAGTCAAGTGGGTGTAAAGCGGCATAAACACAGCAGTGAAAAGCAGCTAAACCCCTTTATAAAAATCAATCACTTTTAAAAACCCGTGAAACAAAGACAGTGAAAGAGAGAGAAATTCTTACAAAATTCGTTCAAGGGCTGTGATGCCACCTGGATTGACCATATCTAGACCCACAGCTGATTGAGGCATAAGGGTGGACACTCTTGGGGCTGAGAGGTTTGGTGAGGTTGGGTGAGCAAACGCAGACCCTTTAGAGTAATACTGCGTGGTACCCATCCCATGGGTCCCAAATCTCCAGGTTCAAGGGCATCTTCCTACATCGAAAACATGCATGAGAATCCCAGAAGATGGTACACCGTGTGATCGGGAAAGGTTTCTAAAACGCACCTCATTTCTCATCTCCTTGTGCTCGGGTTCGCCATTCCAGCCGCTTTACTAGCAATCTCCCTCCTTGGAGAATCAGCACCTTTAACCTCCTGTTCCGTACAGGTTGCAATTTGTCCTGAGGATGAACGGGAGGAGGGGGAACCAATGAGACACTAGCTCTAGGTGTTGGGACAGGCACAGGTCACTCTATTTTCCCATCAGGAAGAAGAATTAACCACAGCCTCAGCCTGCAGCCCGGGACCAGAATAGGGCCTGAAGCAATCCTGCGCTTTTGCGGCCAGCTCCCAAGAAAGCGAGTTGAAAAATGGAGCTCAGGGGCACTGCAATTCACAAACCTGCAGAGTTATAAATGATAACTCTCATCCACAAATATATTGACGGAAGACAACGAAGAGGATTTGAAAGCAAGGCAGAATTGCAGGAAACAGATTTCAGGAGGTAGATTCGAATCGCCTTTAAAGCACGGGAAAAGCGGCAATACCTCGACAATGATGCCCTTGGCCAAAAAGGGCGTATGCGTTTTTTCCTGAATATATTCAGGAAAAAACGCATACGCCCTTTTTGGCCAACCAAGCAACCTGGAAAGGCAAATCAGCGCTACAAAGAAGTCTCGCTTCCCATCGGTCAAATAGGCCACGCTGAATAAAGTGTCAAACCCAGAAATGCAGGACAGGCCATGGAGAAACGGGAGCCTTGCTACGCTGATGGGCGGGATGTAAATTGCCAACAGCCACTCTGCAGAAGTGTACGGTGTGTCCTGAAACATCGAAAACACTCAGCTTAGAGAGCATAGGGCACTTCCACTCACGGGCGTATAAATTGGGAAAACTAAAAATCAGCAAGGCACAGGCACCCCAAAGTTTAGGGCTGCTCTGTTGACAAGAACCTCCACTTCGTTACACCTTAAATATCCCAGGAAAGAGAAAAATGGATAAAGAAGTTGTGGTCCTTTTGTACAATGGAATATCACTCAGCCATGAAATCAACGTCATAAGGCTAGTAGCAGCATGATGAGTGGATTTAGGTACGACGATTCTAAGTGAAATAAGCCACACAGAAAACGACACTTATCATAAGATATCACTTATAGAGGGAATGTAAAACCGCTACCCTTGAACTGAATTACAAAACAGAACAGAGTCACACGTTTAGAAAACACACTATGGCTGCTTAACGGGAAAGGTGAGGTGGGGTGATGCATAAAACAAGGGTTTCAAATTAGCTCAGAGACCGTTCCATAAACCCAATATGTAATAGACAAGACCTACTCCTTGCTCAGTGATCTGGACTCAAAACCCCCTATTCACCGCCCAAGAATATATCTGACTAGTAAGAATCTTAAAACCTATGTATTGATATCTCTCTGTATGTGAGTCAAGTGGGTGTAAAGCGGCATAAACACAGCAGTAAAAAACAGCTAAACCCCTTTATAAAAATCCATTACTTTTAAAAACCCGTGAAACAAAGACAGTGAAAGAGAGAGAAATTCTTACAAAATTCGTTCAAGGGCTGTGATGCCACCTGGATTGACCATATCTAGACCCACAGCTGATTGAGGCATAAGGGTGGACACTCTTGGGGCTGAGAGGTTTGGTGAGGTTGGGTGAGCAAACGCAGACCCTTTAGAGTAATACTGCGTGGTACCCATCCCATGGGTCCCAAATCTCCACGTTCAAGGGCATCTTCCTACATCGAAAACATGCATGAGAATCCCAGAAGATGGTACACCGTGTGATCGGGAAAGGTTTCTAACACGCACCTCATTTCTCATCTCCTTGTGCTCGGGTTCGCCATTCCAGCCGCTTTACTAGCAATCTCCCTCCTTGGAGAATCAGCACCTTTAACCTCCTGTTCCGTACAGGTTGCAATTTGTCCTGAGGATGAACGGGAAGAGGGGGAACCAATGAGACACTAGCTCTAGGTGTTGGGACAGGCACAGGTCACTCTATTTTCCCATCAGGAAGAAGAATTAACCACAGGCTCAGCCTGCCGCCCGGGACCAGAATAGGGCCTGAAGCAATCCTGCGCTTTTGCGGCCAGCTCCCAAGAAAGCGAGTTGAAAAATGGAGCTCAGGGGCACTGCAATTCACAAACCTGCAGAGTTATAAATGATAACTCTCGTCCACAAATATATTGACGGAAGACAACAAAGAGGATTTGAAAGCAAGGCAGAATTGCAGGAAACAGATTTCAGGAGGAAGATTCGAATCGCCTTTAAAGCACGGGAAAAGCGGCAAAACCTCGACAATGATGCCCTTGGCCAAAAAGGGCGTATGCGTTTTTTCCTGAATATATTCAGGAAAAAACGCATACGCCCTTTTTGGCCAACCAAGCAACCTGGAAAGGCAAATCAGCGCTACAAAGAAGTCTCGCTTCCCATCGGTCAAAAGGGCCATGCTGAATAAAGTGTCAAAACCAGAAATGCAGGACAGGCCATGGAGAAACGGGAGCCTTGCTACGCTGATGGGCGGGATGTAAATTGCCAACAGCCACTCTGCAGAAGTGTACGGTGTGTCCTGAAACATCGAAAACACTCAGCTTAGAGAGCATAGGGCACTTCCACTCACGGGCGTATAAATTGGGAAAACTAAAAATCAGCAAGGCACAGGCACCCCAAAGTTTAGGGCTGCTCTGTTGACAAGAACCTCCACTTCGTTACACCTTAAATATCCCAGGAAAGAGAAAAATGGATAAAGAAGTTGTGGTCCTTTTGTACAATGGAATATCACTCAGCCATGAAATCAACGTCATAAGGCTAGTAGCAGCATGATGAGTGGATTTAGGTACGACGATTCTAAGTGAAATAAGCCACACAGAAAACGACACTTATCATAAGATATCACTTATAGAGGGAATGTAAAACCGCTACCCTTGAACTGAATTACAAAACAGAACAGAGTCACACGTTTAGAAAACACACTATGGCTGCTTAACGGGAAAGGTGAGGTGGGGTGATGCATAAAACAAGGGTTTCAAATTAGCTCAGAGACCGTTCCATAAACCCAATATGTAATAGACAAGACCTACTCCTTGCTCAGTGATCTGGACTCAAAACCCCCTATTCACCGCCCAAGAATATATCTGACTAGTAAGAATCTTAAAACCTATGTATTGATATCTCTCTGTATGTGAGTCAAGTGGGTGTAAAGCGGCATAAACACAGCAGTAAAAAACAGCTAAACCCCTTTATAAAAATCCATTACTTTTAAAAACCCGTGAAACAAAGACAGTGAAAGAGAGAGAAATTCTTACAAAATTCGTTCAAGGGCTGTGATGCCACCTGGATTGACCATATCTAGACCCACAGCTGATTGAGGCATAAGGGTGGACACTCTTGGGGCTGAGAGGTTTGGTGAGGTTGGGTGAGCAAACGCAGACCCTTTAGAGTAATACTGCGTGGTACCCATCCCATGGGTCCCAAATCTCCAGGTTCAAGGGCATCTTCCTACATCGAAAACATGCATGAGAATCCCAGAAGATGGTACACCGTGTGATCGGGAAAGGTTTCTAACACGCACCTCATTTCTCATCTCCTTGTGCTCGGGTTCGCCATTCCAGCCGCTTTACTAGCAATCTCCCTCCTTGGAGAATCAGCACCTTTAACCTCCTGTTCCGTACAGGTTGCAATTTGTCCTGAGGATGAACGGGAAGAGGGGGAACCAATGAGACACTAGCTCTAGGTGTTGGGACAGGCACAGGTCACTCTATTTTCCCATCAGGAAGAAGAATTAACCACAGGCTCAGCCTGCCGCCCGGGACCAGAATAGGGCCTGAAGCAATCCTGCGCTTTTGCGGCCAGCTCCCAAGAAAGCGAGTTGAAAAATGGAGCTCAGGGGCACTGCAATTCACAAACCTGCAGAGTTATAAATGATAACTCTCGTCCACAAATATATTGACGGAAGACAACAAAGAGGATTTGAAAGCAAGGCAGAATTGCAGGAAACAGATTTCAGGAGGAAGATTCGAATCGCCTTTAAAGCACGGGAAAAGCGGCAAAACCTCGACAATGATGCCCTTGGCCAAAAAGGGCGTATGCGTTTTTTCCTGAATATATTCAGGAAAAAACGCATACGCCCTTTTTGGCCAACCAAGCAACCTGGAAAGGCAAATCAGCGCTACAAAGAAGTCTCGCTTCCCATCGGTCAAAAGGGCCATGCTGAATAAAGTGTCAAAACCAGAAATGCAGGACAGGCCATGGAGAAACGGGAGCCTTGCTACGCTGATGGGCGGGATGTAAATTGCCAACAGCCACTCTGCAGAAGTGTACGGTGTGTCCTGAAACATCGAAAACACTCAGCTTAGAGAGCATAGGGCACTTCCACTCACGGGCGTATAAATTGGGAAAACTAAAAATCAGCAAGGCACAGGCACCCCAAAGTTTAGGGCTGCTCTGTTGACAAGAACCTCCACTTCGTTACACCTTAAATATCCCAGGAAAGAGAAAAATGGATAAAGAAGTTGTGGTCCTTTTGTACAATGGAATATCACTCAGCCATGAAATCAACGTCATAAGGCTAGTAGCAGCATGATGAGTGGATTTAGGTACGACGATTCTAAGTGAAATAAGCCACACAGAAAACGACACTTATCATAAGATATCACTTATAGAGGGAATGTAAAACCGCTACCCTTGAACTGAATTACAAAACAGAACAGAGTCACACGTTTAGAAAACACACTATGGCTGCTTAACGGGAAAGGTGAGGTGGGGTGATGCATAAAACAAGGGTTTCAAATTAGCTCAGAGACCGTTCCATAAACCCAATATGTAATAGACAAGACCTACTCCTTGCTCAGTGATCTGGACTCAAAACCCCCTATTCACCGCCCAAGAATATATCTGACTAGTAAGAATCTTAAAACCTATGTATTGATATCTCTCTGTATGTGAGTCAAGTGGGTGTAAAGCGGCATAAACACAGCAGTAAAAAACAGCTAAACCCCTTTATAAAAATCCATTACTTTTAAAAACCCGTGAAACAAAGACAGTGAAAGAGAGAGAAATTCTTACAAAATTCGTTCAAGGGCTGTGATGCCACCTGGATTGACCATATCTAGACCCACAGCTGATTGAGGCATAAGGGTGGACACTCTTGGGGCTGAGAGGTTTGGTGAGGTTGGGTGAGCAAACGCAGACCCTTTAGAGTAATACTGCGTGGTACCCATCCCATGGGTCCCAAATCTCCACGTTCAAGGGCATCTTCCTACATCGAAAACATGCATGAGAATCCCAGAAGATGGTACACCGTGTGATCGGGAAAGGTTTCTAACACGCACCTCATTTCTCATCTCCTTGTGCTCGGGTTCGCCATTCCAGCCGCTTTACTAGCAATCTCCCTCCTTGGAGAATCAGCACCTTTAACCTCCTGTTCCGTACAGGTTGCAATTTGTCCTGAGGATGAACGGGAAGAGGGGGAACCAATGAGACACTAGCTCTAGGTGTTGGGACAGGCACAGGTCACTCTATTTTCCCATCAGGAAGAAGAATTAACCACAGGCTCAGCCTGCCGCCCGGGACCAGAATAGGGCCTGAAGCAATCCTGCGCTTTTGCGGCCAGCTCCCAAGAAAGCGAGTTGAAAAATGGAGCTCAGGGGCACTGCAATTCACAAACCTGCAGAGTTATAAATGATAACTCTCGTCCACAAATATATTGACGGAAGACAACAAAGAGGATTTGAAAGCAAGGCAGAATTGCAGGAAACAGATTTCAGGAGGAAGATTCGAATCGCCTTTAAAGCACGGGAAAAGCGGCAAAACCTCGACAATGATGCCCTTGGCCAAAAAGGGCGTATGCGTTTTTTCCTGAATATATTCAGGAAAAAACGCATACGCCCTTTTTGGCCAACCAAGCAACCTGGAAAGGCAAATCAGCGCTACAAAGAAGTCTCGCTTCCCATCGGTCAAAAGGGCCATGCTGAATAAAGTGTCAAAACCAGAAATGCAGGACAGGCCATGGAGAAACGGGAGCCTTGCTACGCTGATGGGCGGGATGTAAATTGCCAACAGCCACTCTGCAGAAGTGTACGGTGTGTCCTGAAACATCGAAAACACTCAGCTTAGAGAGCATAGGGCACTTCCACTCATGGGCGTATAAATTGGGAAAACTAAAAATCAGCAAGGCACAGGCACCCCAAAGTTTAGGGCTGCTCTGTTGACAAGAACCTCCACTTCGTTACACCTTAAATATCCCAGGAAAGAGAAAAATGGATAAAGAAGTTGTGGTCCTTTTGTACAATGGAATATCACTCAGCCATGAAATCAACGTCATAAGGCTAGTAGCAGCATGATGAGTGGATTTAGGTACGACGATTCTAAGTGAAATAAGCCACACAGAAAACGACACATATCATAAGATATCACTTATAGAGGGAATGTAAAACCGCTACCCTTGAACTGAATTACAAAACAGAACAGAGTCACACGTTTAGAAAACACACTATGGCTGCTTAACGGGAAAGGTGAGGTGGGGTGATGCATAAAACAAGGGTTTCAAATTAGCTCAGAGACCGTTCCATAAACCCAATATGTAATAGACAAGACCTACTCCTTGCTCAGTGATCTGGACTCAAAACCCCCTATTCACCGCCCAAGAATATATCTGACTAGTAAGAATCTTAAAACCTATGTATTGATATCTCTCTGTATGTGAGTCAAGTGGGTGTAAAGCGGCATAAACACAGCAGTAAAAAACAGCTAAACCCCTTTATAAAAATCCATTACTTTTAAAAACCCGTGAAACAAAGACAGTGAAAGAGAGAGAAATTCTTACAAAATTCGTTCAAGGGCTGTGATGCCACCTGGATTGACCATATCTAGACCCACAGCTGATTGAGGCATAAGGGTGGACACTCTTGGGGCTGAGAGGTTTGGTGAGGTTGGGTGAGCAAACGCAGACCCTTTAGAGTAATACTGCGTGGTACCCATCCCATGGGTCCCAAATCTCCACGTTCAAGGGCATCTTCCTACATCGAAAACATGCATGAGAATCCCAGAAGATGGTACACCGTGTGATCGGGAAAGGTTTCTAACACGCACCTCATTTCTCATCTCCTTGTGCTCGGGTTCGCCATTCCAGCCGCTTTACTAGCAATCTCCCTCCTTGGAGAATCAGCACCTTTAACCTCCTGTTCCGTACAGGTTGCAATTTGTCCTGAGGATGAACGGGAAGAGGGGGAACCAATGAGACACTAGCTCTAGGTGTTGGGACAGGCACAGGTCACTCTATTTTCCCATCAGGAAGAAGAATTAACCACAGGCTCAGCCTGCCGCCCGGGACCAGAATAGGGCCTGAAGCAATCCTGCGCTTTTGCGGCCAGCTCCCAAGAAAGCGAGTTGAAAAATGGAGCTCAGGGGCACTGCAATTCACAAACCTGCAGAGTTATAAATGATAACTCTCGTCCACAAATATATTGACGGAAGACAACAAAGAGGATTTGAAAGCAAGGCAGAATTGCAGGAAACAGATTTCAGGAGGAAGATTCGAATCGCCTTTAAAGCACGGGAAAAGCGGCAAAACCTCGACAATGATGCCCTTGGCCAAAAAGGGCGTATGCGTTTTTTCCTGAATATATTCAGGAAAAAACGCATACGCCCTTTTTGGCCAACCAAGCAACCTGGAAAGGCAAATCAGCGCTACAAAGAAGTCTCGCTTCCCATCGGTCAAAAGGGCCATGCTGAATAAAGTGTCAAAACCAGAAATGCAGGACAGGCCATGGAGAAACGGGAGCCTTGCTACGCTGATGGGCGGGATGTAAATTGCCAACAGCCACTCTGCAGAAGTGTACGGTGTGTCCTGAAACATCGAAAACACTCAGCTTAGAGAGCATAGGGCACTTCCACTCACGGGTGTATAAATTGGGAAAACTAAAAATCAGCAAGGCACAGGCACCCCAAAGTTTAGGGCTGCTCTGTTGACAAGAACCTCCACTTCGTTACACCTTAAATATCCCAGGAAAGAGAAAAATGGATAAAGAAGTTGTGGTCCTTTTGTACAATGGAATATCACTCAGCCATGAAATCAACGTCATAAGGCTAGTAGCAGCATGATGAGTGGATTTAGGTACGACGATTCTAAGTGAAATAAGCCACACAGAAAACGACACTTATCATAAGATATCACTTATAGAGGGAATGTAAAAACCGCTACCCTTGAACTGAATTACAAAACAGAACAGAGTCACACGTTTAGAAAACACACTATGGCTGCTTAACGGGAAAGGTGAGGTGGGGTGATGCATAAAACAAGGGTTTCAAATTAGCTCAGAGACCGTTCCATAAACCCAATATGTAATAGACAAGACCTACTCCTTGCTCAGTGATCTGGACTCAAAACCCCCTATTCACCGCCCAAGAATATATCTGACTAGTAAGAATCTTAAAACCTATGTATTGATATCTCTCTGTATGTGAGTCAAGTGGGTGTAAAGCGGCATAAACACAGCAGTAAAAAACAGCTAAACCCCTTTATAAAAATCCATTACTTTTAAAAACCCGTGAAACAAAGACAGTGAAAGAGAGAGAAATTCTTACAAAATTCGTTCAAGGGCTGTGATGCCACCTGGATTGACCATATCTAGACCCACAGCTGATTGAGGCATAAGGGTGGACACTCTTGGGGCTGAGAGGTTTGGTGAGGTTGGGTGAGCAAACGCAGACCCTTTAGAGTAATACTGCGTGGTACCCATCCCATGGGTCCCAAATCTCCAGGTTCAAGGGCATCTTCCTACATCGAAAACATGCATGAGAATCCCAGAAGATGGTACACCGTGTGATCGGGAAAGGTTTCTAACACGCACCTCATTTCTCATCTCCTTGTGCTCGGGTTCGCCATTCCAGCCGCTTTACTAGCAATCTCCCTCCTTGGAGAATCAGCACCTTTAACCTCCTGTTCCGTACAGGTTGCAATTTGTCCTGAGGATGAACGGGAAGAGGGGGAACCAATGAGACACTAGCTCTAGGTGTTGGGACAGGCACAGGTCACTCTATTTTCCCATCAGGAAGAAGAATTAACCACAGGCTCAGCCTGCCGCCCGGGACCAGAATAGGGCCTGAAGCAATCCTGCGCTTTTGCGGCCAGCTCCCAAGAAAGCGAGTTGAAAAATGGAGCTCAGGGGCACTGCAATTCACAAACCTGCAGAGTTATAAATGATAACTCTCGTCCACAAATATATTGACGGAAGACAACAAAGAGGATTTGAAAGCAAGGCAGAATTGCAGGAAACAGATTTCAGGAGGAAGATTCGAATCGCCTTTAAAGCACGGGAAAAGCGGCAAAACCTCGACAATGATGCCCTTGGCCAAAAAGGGCGTATGCGTTTTTTCCTGAATATATTCAGGAAAAAACGCATACGCCCTTTTTGGCCAACCAAGCAACCTGGAAAGGCAAATCAGCGCTACAAAGAAGTCTCGCTTCCCATCGGTCAAAAGGGCCATGCTGAATAAAGTGTCAAAACCAGAAATGCAGGACAGGCCATGGAGAAACGGGAGCCTTGCTACGCTGATGGGCGGGATGTAAATTGCCAACAGCCACTCTGCAGAAGTGTACGGTGTGTCCTGAAACATCGAAAACACTCAGCTTAGAGAGCATAGGGCACTTCCACTCACGGGCGTATAAATTGGGAAAACTAAAAATCAGCAAGGCACAGGCACCCCAAAGTTTAGGGCTGCTCTGTTGACAAGAACCTCCACTTCGTTACACCTTAAATATCCCAGGAAAGAGAAAAATGGATAAAGAAGTTGTGGTCCTTTTGTACAATGGAATATCACTCAGCCATGAAATCAACGTCATAAGGCTAGTAGCAGCATGATGAGTGGATTTAGGTACGACGATTCTAAGTGAAATAAGCCACACAGAAAACGACACTTATCATAAGATATCACTTATAGAGGGAATGTAAAACCGCTACCCTTGAACTGAATTACAAAACAGAACAGAGTCACACGTTTAGAAAACACACTATGGCTGCTTAACGGGAAAGGTGAGGTGGGGTGATGCATAAAACAAGGGTTTCAAATTAGCTCAGAGACCGTTCCATAAACCCAATATGTAATAGACAAGACATACTCCTTGCTCAGTGATCTGGACTCAAAACCCCCTATTCACCGCCCAAGAATATATCTGACTAGTAAGAATCTTAAAACCTATGTATTGATATCTCTCTGTATGTGAGTCAAGTGGGTGTAAAGCGGCATAAACACAGCAGTAAAAAACAGCTAAACCCCTTTATAAAAATCCATTACTTTTAAAAACCCGTGAAACAAAGACAGTGAAAGAGAGAGAAATTCTTACAAAATTCGTTCAAGGGCTGTGATGCCACCTGGATTGACCATATCTAGACCCACAGCTGATTGAGGCATAAGGGTGGACACTCTTGGGGCTGAGAGGTTTGGTGAGGTTGGGTGAGCAAACGCAGACCCTTTAGAGTAATACTGCGTGGTACCCATCCCATGGGTCCCAAATCTCCACGTTCAAGGGCATCTTCCTACATCGAAAACATGCATGAGAATCCCAGAAGATGGTACACCGTGTGATCGGGAAAGGTTTCTAACACGCACCTCATTTCTCATCTCCTTGTGCTCGGGTTCGCCATTCCAGCCGCTTTACTAGCAATCTCCCTCCTTGGAGAATCAGCACCTTTAACCTCCTGTTCCGTACAGGTTGCAATTTGTCCTGAGGATGAACGGGAAGAGGGGGAACCAATGAGACACTAGCTCTAGGTGTTGGGACAGGCACAGGTCACTCTATTTTCCCATCAGGAAGAAGAATTAACCACAGGCTCAGCCTGCCGCCCGGGACCAGAATAGGGCCTGAAGCAATCCTGCGCTTTTGCGGCCAGCTCCCAAGAAAGCGAGTTGAAAAATGGAGCTCAGGGGCACTGCAATTCACAAACCTGCAGAGTTATAAATGATAACTCTCGTCCACAAATATATTGACGGAAGACAACAAAGAGGATTTGAAAGCAAGGCAGAATTGCAGGAAACAGATTTCAGGAGGAAGATTCGAATCGCCTTTAAAGCACGGGAAAAGCGGCAAAACCTCGACAATGATGCCCTTGGCCAAAAAGGGCGTATGCGTTTTTTCCTGAATATATTCAGGAAAAAACGCATACGCCCTTTTTGGCCAACCAAGCAACCTGGAAAGGCAAATCAGCGCTACAAAGAAGTCTCGCTTCCCATCGGTCAAAAGGGCCACGCTGAATAAAGTGTCAAAACCAGAAATGCAGGACAGGCCATGGAGAAACGGGAGCCTTGCTACGCTGATGGGCGGGATGTAAATTGCCAACAGCCACTCTGCAGAAGTGTACGGTGTGTCCTGAAACATCGAAAACACTCAGCTTAGAGAGCATAGGGCACTTCCACTCACGGGCGTATAAATTGGGAAAACTAAAAATCAGCAAGGCACAGGCACCCCAAAGTTTAGGGCTGCTCTGTTGACAAGAACCTCCACTTCGTTACACCTTAAATATCCCAGGAAAGAGAAAAATGGATAAAGAAGTTGTGGTCCTTTTGTACAATGGAATATCACTCAGCCATGAAATCAACGTCATAAGGCTAGTAGCAGCATGATGAGTGGATTTAGGTACGACGATTCTAAGTGAAATAAGCCACACAGAAAACGACACTTATCATAAGATATCACTTATAGAGGGAATGTAAAACCGCTACCCTTGAACTGAATTACAAAACAGAACAGAGTCACACGTTTAGAAAACACACTATGGCTGCTTAACGGGAAAGGTGAGGTGGGGTGATGCATAAAACAAGGGTTTCAAATTAGCTCAGAGACCGTTCCATAAACCCAATATGTAATAGACAATACCTACTCCTTGCTCAGTGATCTGGACTCAAAACCCCCTATTCACCGCCCAAGAATATATCTGACTAGTAAGAATCTTAAAACCTATGTATTGATATCTCTCTGTATGTGAGTCAAGTGGGTGTAAAGCGGCATAAACACAGCAGTAAAAAACAGCTAAACCCCTTTATAAAAATCAATTACTTTTAAAAACCCGTGAAACAAAGACAGTGAAAGAGAGAGAAATTCTTACAAAATTCGTTCAAGGGCTGTGATGCCACCTGGATTGACCATATCTAGACCCACAGCTGATTGAGGCATAAGGGTGGACACTCTTGGGGCTGAGAGGTTTGGTGAGGTTGGGTGAGCAAACGCAGACCCTTTAGAGTAATACTGCGTGGTACCCAACCCATGGGTCCCAAATCTCCAGGTTCAAGGGCATCTTCCTACATCGAAAACATGCATGAGAATCCCAGAAGATGGTACACCGTGTGATCGGGAAAGGTTTCTAACACGCACCTCATTTCTCATCTCCTTGTGCTCGGGTTCGCCATTCCAGCCGCTTTACTAGCAATCTCCCTCCTTGGAGAATCAGCACCTTTAACCTCCTGTTCCGTACAGGTTGCAATTTGTCCTGAGGATGAACGGGAAGAGGGGGAACCAATGAGACACTAGCTCTAGGTGTTGGGACAGGCACAGGTCACTCTATTTTCCCATCAGGAAGAAGAATTAACCACAGGCTCAGCCTGCCGCCCGGGACCAGAATAGGGCCTGAAGCAATCCTGCGCTTTTGCGGCCAGCTCCCAAAAAGCGAGTTGAAAAATGGAGCTCAGGGGCACTGCAATTCACAAACCTGCAGAGTTATAAATGATAACTCTCGTCCACAAATATATTGACGGAAGACAACAAAGAGGATTTGAAAGCAAGGCAGAATTGCAGGAAACAGATTTCAGGAGGAAGATTCGAATCGCCTTTAAAGCACGGGAAAAGCGGCAAAACCTCGACAATGATGCCCTTGGCCAAAAAGGGCGTATGCGTTTTTTCCTGAATATATTCAGGAAAAAACGCATACGCCCTTTTTGGCCAACCAAGCAACCTGGAAAGGCAAATCAGCGCTACAAAGAAGTCTCGCTTCCCATCGGTCAAAAGGGCCATGCTGAATAAAGTGTCAAAACCAGAAATGCAGGACAGGCCATGGAGAAACGGGAGCCTTGCTACGCTGATGGGCGGGATGTAAATTGCCAACAGCCACTCTGCAGAAGTGTACGGTGTGTCCTGAAACATCGAAAACACTCAGCTTAGAGAGCATAGGGCACTTCCACTCACGGGCGTATAAATTGGGAAAACTAAAAATCAGCAAGGCACAGGCACCCCAAAGTTTAGGGCTGCTCTGTTGACAAGAACCTCCACTTCGTTACACCTTAAATATCCCAGGAAAGAGAAAAATGGATAAAGAAGTTGTGGTCCTTTTGTACAATGGAATATCACTCAGCCATGAAATCAACGTCATAAGGCTAGTAGCAGCATGATGAGTGGATTTAGGTACGACGATTCTAAGTGAAATAAGCCACACAGAAAACGACACTTATCATAAGATATCACTTATAGAGGGAATGTAAAACCGCTACCCTTGAACTGAATTACAAAACAGAACAGAGTCACACGTTTAGAAAACACACTATGGCTGCTTAACGGGAAAGGTGAGGTGGGGTGATGCATAAAACAAGGGTTTCAAATTAGCTCAGAGACCGTTCCATAAACCCAATATGTAATAGACAAGACCTACTCCTTGCTCAGTGATCTGGACTCAAAACCCCCTATTCACCGCCCAAGAATATATCTGACTAGTAAGAATCTTAAAACCTATGTATTGATATCTCTCTGTATGTGAGTCAAGTGGGTGTAAAGCGGCATAAACACAGCAGTAAAAAACAGCTAAACCCCTTTATAAAAATCCATTACTTTTAAAAACCCGTGAAACAAAGACAGTGAAAGAGAGAGAAATTCTTACAAAATTCGTTCAAGGGCTGTGATGCCACCTGGATTGACCATATCTAGACCCACAGCTGATTGAGGCATAAGGGTGGACACTCTTGGGGCTGAGAGGTTTGGTGAGGTTGGGTGAGCAAACGCAGACCCTTTAGAGTAATACTGCGTGGTACCCATCCCATGGGTCCCAAATCTCCAGGTTCAAGGGCATCTTCCTACATCGAAAACATGCATGAGAATCCCAGAAGATGGTACACCGTGTGATCGGGAAAGGTTTCTAACACGCACCTCATTTCTCATCTCCTTGTGCTCGGGTTCGCCATTCCAGCCGCTTTACTAGCAATCTCCCTCCTTGGAGAATCAGCACCTTTAACCTCCTGTTCCGTACAGGTTGCAATTTGTCCTGAGGATGAACGGGAGGAGGGGGAACCAATGAGACACTAGCTCTAGGTGTTGGGACAGGCACAGGTCACTCTATTTTCCCATCAGGAAGAAGAATTAACCACAGGCTCAGCCTGCCGCCCGGGACCAGAATAGGGCCTGAAGCAATCCTGCGCTTTTGCGGCCAGCTCCCAAGAAAGCGAGTTGAAAAATGGAGCTCAGGGGCACTGCAATTCACAAACCTACAGAGTTATAAATGATAACTCTCGTCCACAAATATATTGACGGAAGACAACAAAGAGGATTTGAAAGCAAGGCAGAATTGCAGGAAACAGATTTCAGGAGGAAGATTCGAATCGCCTTTAAAGCACGGGAAAAGCGGCAAAACCTCGACAATGATGCCCTTGGCCAAAAAGGGCGTATGCGTTTTTTCCTGAATATATTCAGGAAAAAACGCATACGCCCTTTTTGGCCAACCAAGCAACCTGGAAAGGCAAATCAGCGCTACAAAGAAGTCTCGCTTCCCATCGGTCAAAAGGGCCATGCTGAATAAAGTGTCAAAACCAGAAATGCAGGACAGGCCATGGAGAAACGGGAGCCTTGCTACGCTGATGGGCGGGATGTAAATTGCCAACAGCCACTCTGCAGAAGTGTACGGTGTGTCCTGAAACATCGAAAACACTCAGCTTAGAGAGCATAGGGCACTTCCACTCACGGGCGTATAAATTGGGAAAACTAAAAATCAGCAAGGCACAGGCACCCCAAAGTTTAGGGCTGCTCTGTTGACAAGAACCTCCACTTCGTTACACCTTAAATATCCCAGGAAAGAGAAAAATGGATAAAGAAGTTGTGGTCCTTTTGTACAATGGAATATCACTCAGCCATGAAATCAACGTCATAAGGCTAGTAGCAGCATGATGAGTGGATTTAGGTACGACGATTCTAAGTGAAATAAGCCACACAGAAAACGACACTTATCATAAGATATCACTTATAGAGGGAATGTAAAACCGCTACCCTTGAACTGAATTACAAAACAGAACAGAGTCACACGTTTAGAAAACACACTATGGCTGCTTAACGGGAAAGGTGAGGTGGGGTGATGCATAAAACAAGGGTTTCAAATTAGCTCAGAGACCGTTCCATAAACCCAATATGTAATAGACAAGACCTACTCCTTGCTCAGTGATCTGGACTCAAAACCCCCTATTCACCGCCCAAGAATATATCTGACTAGTAAGAATCTTAAAACCTATGTATTGATATCTCTCTGTATGTGAGTCAAGTGGGTGTAAAGCGGCATAAACACAGCAGTAAAAAACAGCTAAACCCCTTTATAAAAATCCATTACTTTTAAAAACCCGTGAAACAAAGACAGTGAAAGAGAGAGAAATTCTTACAAAATTCGTTCAAGGGCTGTGATGCCACCTGGATTGACCATATCTAGACCCACAGCTGATTGAGGCATAAGGGTGGACACTCTTGGGGCTGAGAGGTTTGGTGAGGTTGGGTGAGCAAACGCAGACCCTTTAGAGTAATACTGCGTGGTACCCAACCCATGGGTCCCAAATCTCCAGGTTCAAGGGCATCTTCCTACATTGAAAACATGCATGAGAATCCCAGAAGATGGTACACCGTGTGATCGGGAAAGGTTTCTAACACGCACCTCATTTCTCATCTCCTTGTGCTCGGGTTCGCCATTCCAGCCGCTTTACTAGCAATCTCCCTCCTTGGAGAATCAGCACCTTTAACCTCCTGTTCCGTACAGGTTGCAATTTGTCCTGAGGATGAACGGGAAGAGGGGGAACCAATGAGACACTAGCTCTAGGTGTTGGGACAGGCACAGGTCACTCTATTTTCCCATCAGGAAGAAGAATTAACCACAGGCTCAGCCTGCCGCCCGGGACCAGAATAGGGCCTGAAGCAATCCTGCGCTTTTGCGGCCAGCTCCCAAAAAGCGAGTTGAAAAATGGAGCTCAGGGGCACTGCAATTCACAAACCTGCAGAGTTATAAATGATAACTCTCGTCCACAAATATATTGACGGAAGACAACAAAGAGGATTTGAAAGCAAGGCAGAATTGCAGGAAACAGATTTCAGGAGGAAGATTCGAATCGCCTTTAAAGCACGGGAAAAGCGGCAAAACCTCGACAATGATGCCCTTGGCCAAAAAGGGCGTATGCGTTTTTTCCTGAATATATTCAGGAAAAAACGCATACGCCCTTTTTGGCCAACCAAGCAACCTGGAAAGGCAAATCAGCGCTACAAAGAAGTCTCGCTTCCCATCGGTCAAAAGGGCCATGCTGAATAAAGTGTCAAAACCAGAAATGCAGGACAGGCCATGGAGAAACGGGAGCCTTGCTACGCTGATGGGCGGGATGTAAATTGCCAACAGCCACTCTGCAGAAGTGTACGGTGTGTCCTGAAACATCGAAAACACTCAGCTTAGAGAGCATAGGGCA